>NC_051162.1:1605893-1788177 GCF_013339745.2 Dermacentor silvarum | reverse complement strand
GGCCACTGACAACACAAACGCATCCAAATAAGCTAACATGTTGACATCTTCAATGCCTATAAAATCGTCAGCAACTTTCCATTGTTGTTGCTTATATGAAGACCAAATTTACATGTCCCTTGCATAAACTTATGGCAAGAATATCACGATCACAAGTATTAATTTCTATAATTATGACTTAAACTCACTCTAAAACATAATCTAATAAATGTAGCACTGACATGCATAGCATACATATAGCATACACAGCATAGCATGCATGTAGCATACATACCTGGCCAAAATATACCCAGAGCCTAACTAGTGTTGGCCAATTAAATGAGGAAATATAACTTATTTCACTTAAAATATAGTCTGTGGTACTTTACCCAAATATGACTCGAAGGAAACTGCACAAATCTGAGTGGCGATGTGGGCTTGTTGGTTGTTTATGTTGAAATGAGCGAGCTGTAGCGCGAACAGGGAATAAAGATATGAGAAGGCACAATGAAGTGCTACGTGTGTGTATTCTTTGTGCCTTCTCGTGTATTTTCCCTGTGCGTGCTACAATTCGCTCGTTGCACAATCTGTTACCAAGCTTCTTATCGTCATTTATTTCACCTTTAAGGGCCTCTGTCAGGGCATTACGTTAGGGTGGCATATTCATGCAGTCGTCTCTAGCATTCACTCAAACCATTACCAAATGTTCACACCTAAATGTATAATTGCTTTTAATGATGAACAAGCCTGCAATTCTATTGTCTGCGAGCATCGACAATACATATCCTGACCTCTGCAGTGACTGATCTGCTACAATTATCTTTGAGGTTCTTAAGCTGCGTGATTTTGTACTTTATGTTTAATAATGCACTAGGTGAGACCATGAGTATACTTTATATGGCTTCGTTTTCAATTTAAGTAACTTCAGGGTGATGAACACACACACACTTATGGAAACATGAAAATGAGAACCAGAGGGGGTTTGAATTTACCATGTTTTTTTCCATTTCCTGCCGATAGCCAGGAGGTGCTCCAGCAATGACAGTCCCCTGTCTGCACCGCCCCATGGAGGCCAGCTGCCACTGAGAAAACACGGATTATTATTATTACCAGATATTAGCTAGCAGCATCACATATGCAAGCCGACTTGTGTAGAACATTGCAAGACAGTTGAAGTGACATGTACATTAGGTGAATATTCATTTAAGACACATGTAACTGCAGTCATCCGTGTTGCTGACTGCATGTCTCTGCCTGCAGAGTAATGCAAATAGGCGTGCAGCTAACATGATATATGAAGCTCAAGTGCACTGTGTAGGTTATCAAGTTAGGTGTTGTTCTCTAGAGGTCTTTGTGATCAGTACACGTGATGCTATATGCACTGAAATGTGATGGTAAAGAACCGAGTGCTCAGAGTCATTCCATGAACTCAATACTATTGCTGCAGCTACGTGATAGCAGAAGGCTGTATGCACAAGTTCAAAGAGCTACCTAAAACAGGGTGCATGCCATAATTGATTACATGAATCAGTGGAAAAATGCCACTTGGTGGCTGCCACTAGACATGGGAATGGTTAAGTAGCGCTGCAAAGTGCTACTCAATGCTGGTTCCTAATTCCTTACATAACATTCACTACGTCAAAGAACAATGCCACTAAGTCCTGACCTGTCTGCCATGCAGATAAAGGTTACGCATTGCTGAAGTTGTGCTTGCAGGATGTGAAAAAAAGCTGTCCAAAAGAGAATTTAGCACATGGACAAGAATGTAAAAATGAAATCTAACCTCACTAAAGTTGTGGTATAGTGGCGACATTTCACACAATATTTCAATAGAACCATGAAAATTTCTGTTAAATTGAAAGCTTGCCTATATTGTTGTGTTGTACCCATGTATTAGTGCTATGACAAATGAAGGATCTAAGTTGACAGATGAAGCGACAAACTTAAAATGTCCACGTGCATACATGCTAAAAGGCAGTTTCCCTGTTTCATTACATTTTCCAAACTCTTGCAGAGCTGTTGTATACTCTACGAGTACAAAGCATGGCTCGATAATAGAATAAACCGCACAGTATGTGCTGCCACGCTAACAAATTGGTAAAAGAAAAACAAGGAAAGCTTCTGCTGTCATGATTTTACCATTAAGTGGGCTCAAATACTACACGAACACATATATCGAGAAAAAAAATTGGTTTCAACAAATGCAAGCAACGTGTGGAGTCAGCCCTATTATAACAGTTACCAACTCATGTGAGCAGAAAAGCAGGTGAGAGCACACTGGCTCAGGCTGAGCCATTTGCCTTTCCTGTAAATAAATCCTCACACTCTGAAGCTCATATTGATACTCCCTTCAGTCACGGTGTACATAATTGTGTGCACAACTTATTTTTGCCATTTCTGTGCAGCTGTGTCAAGGAAATGACCACAAAAACTAATCTTAGGGTAAATTAAACATTATGGTTACCTCAAGTACCTTCATTTCACTTCTGAGGGAAATGTATCGCTACCGAAGATAGCTTTGGAGAAGGCACTACAGTGTTTGACGGAAGGTGTGATGTGGGACATTTCTGTAGCAATTCCAAAATAATTTTCTTCTTTCTAGTAAAGCTTGCAACCAATAATTAACTTGTGCAGGTAACACACTAGTGATTCAGTAATTTTTTATGAAGAGACCTATCATTACAGCGTGCACAACAATTAGACACCTAATCACGCTGTAATTATAGTGAATCATCATAATATGCAGTCATTCTACCATCTTGACTTGCTCTTAATGGAGTTCATTGCTGCACATCTATGCAGCCGACATCACACGAAAACAATTTAACACTTTATCAGTAACAATCTCTCATTTTTGGAATGTTGTAGTAATCTTACAGTTCAATGCAAGCAACGGCGTAAAAGTTCCTTCACTGCTAAGAATGACTGTTCTCAAATTTTACGCATAGCAGTTATATCCACTAGAGAAGAAAAAAAAACTCATGATGCAAACAGCCGCAGCTATGCTGTGTAAACATTTGTATAGCCTTTCATATGAAAGTACCGCACAGTTGAGGCCACCTAAAAATACTGACAAGGAAGCTGTGCTGGACAGCTCTCTAGCTAGTGGCATCAGCAACAGCAGCAAATAGTAATAACGAAAGTTGATAATTAATAATTGCATTTAGTAATGTCACCAGGGTGATTTGGAGGTCCGCCAGCATGACAAAGCCCACTAATATAAACGAAGTTGGTTAAAATTCGGCTAGACGAATCGCCTAGCAGCCAGCCAGGTACACTCCGTCTCTGCAAAGACTATTACAAGGTGCCGCGCACACCACAGTGAAATAAATGCAAATGATATAGCTACATCCAGCTCCAAAACTACAACGCTGAATTCAAACACATAAAATAATACAAGATATTTCATAGCGTGTAGCATAGCATGACTCGAAACAAGGACGATCGATCGAATAACGCAGACCTTCAATCAAATTAATATGACAGTCAGCCTCTGTGCTAGTAGATCATTCGTACTTGTAATTGGGTTGACAGGGTCCGATGTACATACGCCACGAACTCCAAGGCAAACATAACAATAATAGGGACTGTAGACGAAACTGAAGGAGCGGATTCGCCCGCTTGTGTTTTCAGCCAAAACCGCATTCACGCGATTTTGTGCGCAACGGCGACGAGCGACGAAACGGGCCGTCGCGCGAACAGATCGCTTGGTCTTTTCGCTCAATCGCTCGGTTCTAGAAATTTAGAATACGTCGCTCGTCGCCCGGAAGTGCTATGAGCGACTAGCCAATAGCGCGAAGCCGGAACTGTATATACATCAGTCAAGTACTACCGATTGTCGCACGGAACGAGCAAACGACTAGATTTTGATACGTGCAAGGATAATAACGTAGTGAAATATTTAGAAATATTTATGCTGCTCTTTACACTAAAACCCGTTAAATTAATAAAGCAAGCGTCACGCCAGTTTCGGCGAGTATTTGCTGCCCTCATAAAGGCAACACCGGGGAGACGTCGCTGTACGACTTGTAGGCGACGAACGAACGCGACAGCCATCTCCATCGCGTCGCTTGTTGTCGCGCGCAAGATTGCGTGAATGCGGTTTATACTTTACGCGGTATCGCATCACGCACTGCTTCAAAATTATGCAAATAGCACATAGCAAGAGGGGGGGGGGGGGTTGTACGTACCTTTGTAAAAGTTGCGACTGGAAGTGGCAATCGCCAGGCACGCATTCTCTTCAGAAAAGGTCTTCTCGGGCGCCGCCGTCTACGTACGTGGCAGCACCATCAGCAGTGACGCGGTTTGTGCAGTTTCACGTTGAGCACTGGCATATAATCATCACTGCACTGCGACAACGCGCAGCCACGGTATTCAAAAGTTGAACCGTGCGCGCGACACATACAAACAAAGCGATCGCCGAGGGCCGCGCCGGTGAAGGCGCCCGCTGCTTCCCTTACTTACAGTCGCGTTAAACTGCGTTGATGAGGACTCGTTCCGATTGCGTTCACGAATAACACACAAACCGCGGAGAACATTGCGTTAACACGGATGCACGAACGAAAATTACACACGAAAACAGGCCTCGGTATCTGACAGCTGCCGTCCATGTGCTGCCGGCGCAGCAAGCTTACCAGTGTTGCCAAGCGATACATTGCATTGGACATTCCACGTTTGGTTTCGGTTTGGATTTCACTGAATGTGTCAAAACTTTAGCTTGGTGGTAATTTTTGGCAGTATTTCATTTAATGGGGCTTGAATAAAGTATCTAGATTGACTGATGTAGCAAACTTTTTGTCTGTGCTTGTGCAGTAGCTGATATAACGAATAGGAATTCGTGCAGCAGGTTTCCTAACTCATGCTTTAATATTCCCAGGCTGCTTTACATAGGCCGGTATATATGATTGCAAAAGTATATGATCATGCTCTCTCTCAAAAAGTAGACATATTCATCGGGTGTGGTTGTGAGCCAACGTGCAAAACGATGAGTTGATTGTGTGTGTTTCTGCGATAAAATTCACTTCAACTCGTTACTACCTGCTCGGTGCAAGCACATTCATTTCGATCGAGATGCTTTGCCTATAGCTGCAGTGCAAAGCATCGCATGTGTTACGTGCAGTATAGCTACATCTCGAATATAAGGCCATGCTGTCCGGCAGGCGCGGTGCAGACGGCAGTAGCGCACCCAGGACCTCTGCCGGGGGGGGGGGGGGGGGGGGGAAGCAAACACTTTACATAATATGTAATTACCTTGCTTTAGCCAGAGCAATCCAACAGCAACTCAAATGCCTAATAACTATACTACAAAACATAATTATAATAATAAATAATAATTATAATAATTATAATTTTAATATATAAGGGTGATGACAATGTTTATTTCTTCAGCGTTTTACTCAAAGTAATTTAAGAGTGAATGAGTAAATCGAAGACAGTAGGTGATAGAGTGTTTTTGTTAATCCGGAAAATTCGACCTCAAGCCATCTCCTGAATGGTAATGACAGTGTGCACTGAGCGCTGAAGGTGCACGTTGGACTGGTGGGGCTGGACGCGTGAGTGGAGGGGGGGGGGGGGTTACAACTACAATTTAGGTATACTTTTAAATCCTTATATGGCAATATAAGGCGCTTACTTGCAGCCATATATGACAGTAGAACGCCTATTTGTACCCTTATATGACGTTACAAAGCCTTACTTGCAGTCATATATGGTAGTATCAGGCCATATCTGGACCCTTATATGGCAGTGTAAGGCCATATCTGGACCCTTATATGGCAGTATAAGGCCATATATGGACCCTTATATGGCAATATAAGGCCATATATGGACCCTTATATGGCAGTATAAGGCCGTATCTGGACCCTTATATGGCAGTATAAGTCCTTACATGGATCCTTATATGGCAGTATAAGGCCTTATATGGGCACTTATATGTCCAAATATGGCCATATATAAAACATATAAGGGCCATATCTGACATTTTCGTAAGGGTTGTCATTACGTATAAGCTAAAAGGCAACTTCGCCTTCAGAACGTATAGTCAGCGTCAAAAGCTTTCGGACGCCGGAAGCTGGAAAAATATATTTCTACGCCTTAGGCACGCATCGTAGTATTCGGATTTACAGCGTATACTGGTCTAGAGTAAACAAAACTTTTGCATAGTTTTAGTGGCTGCGGGCGTAGCTGCGTTGAAAATGAAATTATTCGCAGAACATCGGGCGCGTAAGCTTTTGAAGGCGACTATGCCATTGAACACCTGTATTTTCTTTATTCTGCACAGAATGTCTTTTTAATGAATGGCCTTCCAGCTAACGTCATGCAGTGCTTACACCTGCTTAATTTTCAGGACAGCCATCTCAGACATGATGTATTAAGTATAAGAACTGAACTATTATGTAGTACGTCATTATTATCACCAGTGAAGTGCAATACATATGTAAACCGTTGTAAAACGGGCGTAGGGGCTGCGGAGGCGCGCAGAATTCGCTTCTTGGCACGTAGTTTGCAGCTGCAGAAGGCGACTGCGTAGAAGCCGCTTGTGGGCGTGAAGTGCGAAACTGCAGGCGGAGGTCTTGGACTGGCGACGACGGCAGCGTACGTAAGCGGAACCGGCGCTGGAGGTGGCTGATGAGCGAGAGGTAGTGCGTCGCTCACTTGTTCGTGTATGACCCGACGTAGTTCCGGAAACAAGGAGGACTCAGACGACCGGGTAGCAGGCAAAAGGGACAGTTGACGCGCGACTTCCTCTCGAATAAATTGTTTGACTTGGTCGAGGAACGAGGAGTGGGCGGGAGCAGCATTGAAACTGTGGGTTAGTGCCGAAATTGTGTCGTCCGGCGCGGCAGCTCGGCGCGTAGTGAGGCGTTGTTTGCGGAGCTCGTCGTACCTCTGGCACAGGGTGATCACCTCGTCAACCATTCGAGTATTTTTCGCCAAGAGCATCTGGAAGGCATCATCTTCGATGCCTTACATGACATTCTTTATCTTTTCACTTTCTGGCATAGTGGGGTTAATGCGCCGACAAAGGTCAACGACATCTTCAATGTAACTGGTGAAGTTTTCACCCTTTTGCGCGACCACGCAAGCGTGGTTCCAGACGAAGCTTTCGCACAGCAGGGCGACCGAAAACCTCTTTGAAATAATTAGTAAAAGCAGTCCAGGTGGTAAGGCCGGATTCATGATTCCGGAACCGGAGATGAGCGACTCCAGAAAGATAGAAGATGACGTTAGTCAGTTTATCTTTGTCATCCCATTTGTTATGTGCACTCACTCGGCGTTATGAGAAGAGCTAATCCTCGACGTCATGATCGTCGGTGCTGCTGAAGACAGGAGTATCGCGTTGGCCTAGAGCACCGGAGCAGACAACAGGCGATGTCTGGGGAGGATCGGGCTGCGCGGCGTCCTCAGGCATGGCAGAAACGGGAGGGAGCGTCCGGCTGCGGACTTCCAGGTCGGTAAAGGGCCCAGCACCTCCACCAAATGTAGAGAGACGGTCTAGTTTAATTAATTACTGCGTAGAGCAGGGGCGTAGCCAGAAATTTTTTTCGGGGGGGGGGGGGGAGGTTCACCGGCCCGACCGGGGGGGGCAAGCTTCTGCTTTCCTCTACGTCACGTGATCTATAATAAATATCGGTAGTTTAAGCAGACTCTGTGCATGGATATCAAAGACATGGGACCCCCCCCCCTCCCCTCGCGTGTGCGTGTGCTTGTGAAAAAATTAAGTAAAAAAGTTGTCGCAGTTTCACCTGAAAGGCGAAGCATCAATTGCGATAGCAAACTTGTAGAGAGCTATACGTAGTAATGATATTAGCTTTATCAGCTGTATAAACTTGGACATGCAGCAACATCGGCAACACGCAGAACTGTTGAAGACGCCATCGGCGTTTTGCCCGCGTTCGCTCAAAATGCGTGCGGCGTTGGTGACTGTTGCCGGAGCCTGTGATATAAATAGGCACTTGGTGCCGCAGCTAAACGTCGCCTCACTTCCCTCCCCCTCCCCCACGTCCTCTCGCTCGTCGAAAGAAGGCGCGTTTGCTCTACATACATGGTGATTGTGAAGGAGAACAGAGACGCCTACTTTTGCAGCCCTTAAGCGAGCACGGCGCAGAACGCGCGTTTGTTCTCCGCCGTGCGTTCACTCCCCGTGAAAGACGCGCCCCTCGCGCCCTTTCACTCGCACATACAGCGTTCGGCGCGCGGCGACGATTTCTTCTCCAAATGACGTCATACGGAACCTCACGGCGACGGCGACGGCGACGCCGACGGCAGAAATCTGCTTTTGAGTGTCCATATAATTGCTATCGCAATAAAAGTAAAGTAAGCTCAGCAAGTACAGTAAGTACGACAGGTACAGTGGGCGTTTGGAGCAACGGTCTCTCATCGCGCCACTGAATGGACCAGTCTTTGAAAACGCATCATTGAGACGACCCGTGCGATCGGAGAAGACATCATCAATTGTTAATTTCTGTTAAGCGTAGATGGCCGTCGTCCTCGTCGGGGCGAAGTGCGTTTCACAAGTCAAGGACGGCTATACGCGTGAAAATGCACGTGTGACCAGGCTATACGTACTCCCATAGCAATAGCTTGTTCGCTGCGTCTTTGCGCTAGAAAACTTAAATACGCGCAAAAACGCTTAAGGCTTTTTTTTTTTTTTGAAGCTTTCGTCGCCCTGCTCCCTCATACGAGAGGGTTGCATTTCCTGCGGCAAGTGCATGGGCCGCTGTGTCTTCCGCTGTGTGCGAGTGTGCAGCCGTCATTTGCCTTTACGTCAACAGATTCAGAATTGGACAGAATATTTCACCGCACAGCATAGATATGGCATGTGTGCGCATTTTAAGTAGTGCGTGCAACTCATTTCTGCTTCACTTACGCCGGTGCAAACAGGAAGCGGCCTTGTACCTGACAGAATCTCGATTGATTGGTGTACTAGTGATGCAGGAATGAACTCCGGCCTTGTTCAGTGCATAGTGCGCATAATCAATTTCTCAGGACGCGTGAACTCCGACGAGAACTGTCAGCGCTTGCAACAAGAGTTTACTTACGCTGTACTGCGCACAGCAGTAATTCATGCTTGTCGGCTGTCTGTTTCGTGCATTCAGTTGCGAGTCGGTGGAATTTCACTGCTGTCATCAACCCCTTCGTGTGTACATTGCTGGTTTGGAATTCCACAACAAAACAGCAACTACCAGCCCTTCCGTAATAGCTGGTTTGGGATTCAACTACACAACAGTAATTACCAGCCTTCCGTAGGGGCGCAATCGCAAACAAGAGACGTTTCTCGCGCAGACTAAGCCTACGTTCACACTTGGGAAGCGGCAAGTGGGCGGAAAGGCCAAAGCGGCCGGAAAATTTTTTCCGCGCCTGTACAAGTTGTTCACATTTGTTTTGCTACCGCCGCGGCCGCCGCTGCCGTTTTCGTCCAGATCGATCTAGTCTGCGTACGTTTGTCGGCGTGGTGGCGCTCATTATCGCATTATTTCGAGCGGTATGTTCATTCTTTGACCCACGTACCGTCATCAAAAGTGATCATTTTACGACACTTCGCGTGTCATCTGTGACCTTCGGTAAATTCCTCGTTGGCGTTCCGTAATTATCCTCACACGGGCACGGTAGCGCTGAGTCACAGGTTGGTGCCTAGGCGTGATAATATTTCTTTAATAGCGTTTATTTACAAGTTGTAATAACATTTCATCATTTCGTATTGTCGGCGCCTCCAGGACACCAAAGGGGCAACGGGAACACCACAGCTAAAACCCTGGCTGGCCCTTGTGTTGGGACTCGCCAAAGCCTGCGCGTCCTACGTGAGACTTACGCTCCCAATCTATCGTCGCGACGAGAAAAGCACCCCGCGACTTCTGCAACATACCGTACACGTGCGAGGAGAATTATGGAGTGCCAAAGAGGAATCTGCCTAACTATTGTTTGCCGTGGAAGTGGAAGAAGAAATGGCTTTTATACTTCTACCTACTTGTTTTCTAGGAATGGACAGCGCGAGATGTCGTGAGAAGCGCGAGAAGTTGGGTCACGCCAAGGCTTCGTTGCCGCACCTCCGGTCGCGCGACGTTGAATACTATCGCGAGTATTGCTGACAGTACGTTTTAGTGCCACTCTTGTCGTAGAGCACGGGCTGGCTCTTGATCGCGTCGATCAGCATTACAGCCTACACTTTTGGTGCCATGTTCAGTTTTACGACCGGTTGTTTACATGCTAGTGAATACTATAGCTTCCAGAGAAGCAGAACGACTTTCCGCCGCGTTTCCGCTTCGTCATGGCGAAAAAATCGGCCCGAGACCGATTTGGCTCGCAGCCTGTTTTTCTGCCTGTTTTGCCGCCTAGGCGGGCGGGTCTTTGCAAGATTTTGCCGCTTCCGACAGCTTTGAGACCAAGTGTGAACGTAGCCTAAGATCCTGCGCGAGCGCGGCCTACGCAGCTTCGAGACCAAGTGTGAACGTAGCCCAGCTACCTTCACACTTGGTCTCGAAGCAGGCGGAAGCGGCAAAAACTTCTAAAATTCCGCCCGCCTAGGCGGCAAAACAGGCAGAAAAAGAGGCTGCGAGCCAAATTGGTCTCGGGCCGATTTTTTCGCCATGGCGAAGCGGAAACGCGGCGGAAAGTCGTTCTGCTTCACTGGAAGCTACACTAGCATGTAAACAACCGGTCGTAAAATAGAACATGGCACCAAAAGTGTAGGCTGTAATGCTGATCGACGCGATCAAGAACCAGCCCTTGCTCTACGACAAGAGTGGCACTAAAACCTACTGTCAGTAATACTCGCGATAGTATTCAACGTCGCGCGACCTGAGGTGCAGCAACGAAGCCTTGGGGTGACTCGACTTCTCGCGCTTTTGCAAAGCTGGGCGAACCCACCACAGCCGCTTTGGAGGTGTCCGCTCCTTCCGTTTATTCATTGTCCATTTCTAGGAAACAAGTAGGTAGACGTATAAAAAACAATTTCTTCTCCCACATCCATGTCAGAAAAAAGTTGACCAGATTCTTCGTTGGCGCTCCGCAATTCTCCATGCACGGGTACATTATGTCGCAGAAGTCGCAGAGTGCTTTTTTAGTTGCGCGGTGCTTTTCTCGTCGCAACAATAGATTGGGAGCATAGGTCTCAGGTCTTACGTAGGACGCGCAGGCTTCGGCGAGCCCCAACACAAGGTTTTAGCTTTGGTGTACTGGATGCACCGCCAATAACACGAAATGATGAAATGTTATTACAACCTGTAAATAAAAGTTATTAAAGAAATATAATCACGCCTAGGCACCAACCTTTGACTCAGTGCTACCATGCCCGTATGAGGAGAATTACGGAACGCCTACGAGGAATTTACGGAAGGTCGCAGATGACACGCAAAGTTCCGCGAAATGAACACTTTTGATGACGGGTGGGACAATGAATGAACATACCGCTCGAAATGGTGCGATAATGAGCGCCACCATGCCGACAAACGTACGCAGACTAGATGGATGTGGGCGAAAGCCGCAGCGGTGGCCGCGGCGATAGCAAAACAAATGTGAACAACTTGCACATGCGCGGAAAAGATTTTCCGGCCGCTTTGGCCTTTCCGCCCGCTTGCAGCTTCCCGAGTGTGAACGTAACTTTAAGATCCTGCGCGAGCGCGGCCTAACCGGCACCTGAAGGGAAGCGGTGGAAATGTATACCGGAGATTTCGACCACCTGGGGTCTTTAACGTGCACCTAAATCTAAGTAGACGGGCCTCGAGCGTTTTCGCCATCATCTAAATAGCGGCTGCCGCATTTGTTGCTTCATTTGTTGCGCATTTGTTGCTACAGAATGCGGCCGCCACATTACTCCCCAAAACTTCACACAGTGTCAAAGCCTTGACAAACACCGTGACAGTTTTTTCCATAAGCACACATGATTCGCTGTAAATTACCAACCCAAACGGAAGCGCCCAGGAATGAAATTGTGATAGTATCACTGGTTTCGTGAATTATGTCAGCGCCAAGCAGCGAGAACAAAGGGTGGGTAAATGGGGGGGGGGGGTGAACCCCCCTGGCGTAGAGCACTGCAGCGAGAGGTCTCAGGCAACACAGGCACAAGGCTCGTCATCGTCTTTCTCGAAGCAATGCATACTGCTCGTTCTTCTTCAGTACAAAACAAATAAATGGTAAATACATTGCCTATGAAATTTTACTCCAATCTCAGGACTACTTCAAAACTTCGCTTGTTCGTCTTGTGTACGTCGCTGTGCTTTCTAGGAAACTGAAAGGGCGAAATTCAAGGGTGAAATTGACATGTCCATTGGCACCATGGCAGAAAAGGGAAGGTGTGGCTTAGTGGGACCATCTGAAAGGTTCAGCTGCCATTGTGCTACTCACGCACAAGGAACTACTGTTTTGTATTTTATTTACAAATAGTAGACAAATGATAAATGGTGTAAGTGGACGCTGGCGTAATCATGACAACACCACCGTACCGATATGAGTCATAAAAGATTCTAATAAGGGAACATTTCTGCAAACACTCACGGTGCTTTCTCATGTTTCTTCAATTGGTCAAAGACGTTAAATTTAGGGTAGGAGAATATTCTCACAGAATTACTGAAGAATTCCACCAGTAATTATATCAAGTTTCTGCGACCTGATTCAGCAATAGAGTTAGTCAAGAACAGAACAGCAGAATCCTATAGCAACTTTGGTGATTGTAGCCGAAAACAATGTCTTCTTGCACAACTTTGTGGGCATAACTCCAAAAGGATGTGGTCTGTGATTCGAATCGTTCTCTATTTTTACACGACAGGCTTCATTAACACGTCCTGGTGTCTTTTCGCATAATTTCCAATACCTCGTAATACGAAAGGCCACGAAGCTCGCCCTAGGAATGCCAACAAGCGCCTCCACTGACCGATTGCTTCGCATGGGAGTTCACAACTCTTGGGAAGAACTCGCGGAAGCGCACCTCATCAACCAGATCGAGAGACTCAAGCTCACAACCACAGGCCGAGCAGTCCTCCGACGCACAGGATACGCAACCAACCTAGAACTCGATGGCGAACGTAAGGAAAAGATCATGTCGATGCTCCGAGATTGTCTACAAGTTCATCAGATTCCTCAGAACATGCATCCAGAACACCATCGAGGCAGACGGCTCGCCAGGGTAAACGCCGTCAGACACAAGCACCGTAACGACCCGCAGGAGCGCTACGTGGACGCAGCCAAGTGTCCGGGTCGAAACGCCTTCGCCATCAGCGTCACAGACTACAGGGGGACGATACTGGCGTTGGCGACAATTCTCGCCAAACGCGCGGACACAGCAGAGGCGGCCGCTATACCACTCGCCACCCATACAAGCGAGGATGCCATAGTGGTCTTCACCCACTCTCAAACAGCGGCACGCAACTACATGAAGGGCATGATTACTGAAGGGCAGGAACATAATGAAACGTGGCGACACTCCTCCCCCCTACACTTGCATCATGTGGGTTCCGGGACACGAGGGACTCGAGGGGAATAAAGCGGCCCACACCGCGACTCGCGCAAGCGTCAACCGGGCCTCCCCGCACGAGATTCTCGACATGTCCCACCCACCCAAATCAGCGGAGGAAACGGAAGCACTACCACTAACTTACCAAGCACGACTGCAGCACTATCTGCTTGGACGCAGGGTATATATACTCTCCACCACATCCAAAACTAACGAGAAAGAAGTCACCGACTACAGGCAACTTCATAGCAATACCTTCACCCACGGAAGCTTACTGCATCATTTCCACCCGACGCTATACAGCTACACTTGTCCACACTGCAACGCGCCAGACATCCTGGCGCACCTCCTACTGCAATGCAAGCACACCCGAGCAAGCATCACAACGACGCAACCAATAGCAGCAGATGCAGACCCAACCCTCCTCGCTGAGACGTGGGAGGCTGCGATGTCCAAGCCGGACCTGGTCGACCAGCGCGAACTCGTCGCCCGGGCCCGGAGGGCGATCCAAGCCATAGGGTTCCTAGAATAAGGCACCCTCCCGCCTTGACTGCCAAGTCACTGCTTCAAATAAAGGTTCATTCATTCATTCATTCCTCTGCTTAAGTCGTGGTAAAAGGATATGAGGACCTTTAGTATTTCGAGAATTTCGGGAAGGTATATGGGAATGGTTCAAATGATAAGACACGTGCGCTTCATATTGAGGATAGAATGCTTATGTTTTGAGGTACCGGTTTGTACTAAGCAAACAAGCTTGTGGAATAATTCGTACAGTCTTCATTTGCACCGAAGATCAGGTACGCAAAAATTCTGTTTTGATATAATGCAAATTACTCAGTCAAATAGCTTCAACTGCATTCCTTTGTAAGAATAGTACATCTCGGGCTGCAGCCAAGTTTTCTACTTCTCTGTGTTTTAATTGCACACACTGGACGCTATTTATTTTTTGTGGTACGTTTCAAGCTGCACAAGAGTACCACAAACACGCTTTCCCATGACATAGCTGAAGAGGGGAAAATATTTCTTAGTAATGCCTTCATAAATACTCGCCTTAAGAAAGAAATGAACTTTCAAAACACGTAACCTGGGTTTATTGTCTAAAATACATCATACCTAAAGTGCAAAATAAGTTTGGAAGCACAGTTCGCATGTTCACGAAACCAGCGAGCTATTTTTTTAGGAAAACGTTGGTACAGTAGAAAGAAACGAAACAAGAACTGTAACTAAATGACCTGCATTTCGGAATATGCCATCTGGCGGAAAACCACCAAACTGAGCAGCGACAAAGTGATAAAAAAAATGTCACAGTTTCGCCCTCAGGGCGAAGCAATGAATGCGATAGCAACACAGCAATGTCATACGAAGTAAGGTGAGCGGCTTTGGTAGCAATATGAATTGTAGAAAACATGAGCTGATTAAGTAAGCAGGTGTGCTGTGGCGTAAGTAGGCCGATATGAAGAGAGACTCGATGACTACGAGAAGGCGCGTGTGAAACGGTGGGGTTGATGAGAAGCGCTTCCCGTGGGCAGCGCGTGCGAAGGGACACACCTGTAGCGCTGCACTGCCGATCTGGGCAGCATCGCATGTGTAGCGTGCGTTGGAAAATGTGGCCCGACTATTACTAACTGAATGAACAAGCGTGGTGTGAGCGCGCATAAACAAACATGAATAGATCACACTGAATGACTGCAGACAACGACTGTCAAAACGCTGGCAGCAAGCGCTTACGCCGCAGCGGGCGAGGTACGTGCGGTCTATCGCTTCAACAGAAATTGAGCGGCGAATGCACAGCGCATACCATGCGGAGATAAGAGACGGTGCGGGCGAGCGACGAGCGCGGTTGTTGGCAGAGTAGAAGTGCGCCCCCCCCCCCCGCTCCCTCCGGCGCTGGATCGCAATAAAAAAATGCCACGCCCGCACGGCACACGCAGCACAGTCACAGCGTAAGCTAGACGATCGTTTTGGCAGTACTACCTAGTAATTTGAGTGAATGCGTCAGGAACGCGCTTCGGACGCCGTCGCGCGTGCAAGCCGACGCGTTCCATCGGCGATGGCTAGCGCCGTTCGGCCCAGCCAAGCAGCCGACAATGCAACTACGGCTGTCACATTCGCTCCCATTGAAACGCGCCTAATCTAGCGCAATCAACGTGATCCCGAGCGTCCGTCTAGGGAGCCTACATACAAGCGCTGTTTTAGGGTGGTGACAACCTTTGTAAGGGTACTTGCCGCCGCCAGCTAAATTGGTGGGTAAAATTTTCCGCCAAATATAGCACGTAGGAATCAAAATGACAAAAAGACCAGCCGACAGACCACGTTTCCCGCACCCGTTGGTGCGATGAAACTAATTCATTTTTTAAAATAAACTTTGGGCTCAGCAGCCAGAGACCCATAGCGTGTCTGAGAGCAGTGCATGGGACATCTACGTTTAGCTAAACAGGCTTGTAAGAACAGTTTTTATTACAGCACACTTCGAAAAACACCATTTATATAGGGTGTACAAGGGGAAGGCAACGACAATGTTTAATGCAGTTCACATTCTTGGCGTGAGAAAATAGTACCACGAGCACGCCACTGTTCCTTATAACTTGTTGCTTTGTATGCTATTGAAAAAAAAATAAGTTTGATGAGTTAAAATAAAACGAACAGGCAACTATACTCGGCAACAGCTTTTCTTGACATTGGAGCGAAGGCTACGGAGGCGGGGCCTCCGCACATTTGTGTTACTTGCAGCCGATTTCAGTTCCAGTTTCGGTTTTCGCTAGCTCGCAGGGCTAGTGTTTAGCAAAACGTATTCGTCGACAGCTCGGGCTGACGGCGCCTTACTCCAGCATAGACATTGCAGATAACCTGCTTGGTTTGTTTGGAGACCCACTTCTTGTCACATTCAGAGTATAGCCTCCTCGGAGAACGAAAAGGAGAGTTTGCGGCCACACACGGTACTACAGTGGCTAGAATAGGGGAAGTGTGATTACCGCCCGGCGGCTCCTATGGCAAGCGCCGTCGCCGCCTTGTGATGCATCCGCCTGGGGGCGCTCGCACTCGTTTATACGTCGAGCTGCGCGCCCGATACGAATTGGTCTGCGAGTTTCTCCCGCGTTTTGTTAGAAATTCTTGTGCGAAGTTATGTTTCGTGCGGTGCTGACAAGTCCTCAGGGATGAGCCGCCGTAAAAGTCGCTGTTTTGTGCCTGGCTGCATGACTGGTTAGAAATGGTGCAAAAAGAAGAGCGGGCATCCACAAGAGAGAAAAAAAAATACTTGAAACTTCGCAGGACGACATGAGAACTATGAAAGGGAATGTGCACTGTGTTCAGTTACACCCCTTCGTGTTAAATATTAAGTACAGTGGCTATAGTAGTTTTAAGTGTATTAATTGACGTAGTGTGTATCAGTAGCGCACCCAGGATCTCTGCCAGGGGGGGGGGGGGGTTGACAGTTTTCCAATACCATCTAAACAGCACTAATTTCGATTTCTGCACGGGAAATTGTAAAAAAAAACGCTTTTTGCGAGTGTGCAGACGATTGCACGTCTTACATCTTAGTTGCAGTACTCAAATGCGTAAGGAAAGAAAAGGGGTTAAACAAAAAGGGGGGGGGGGTTCAGTCGGCCTCAGGGGGGGGGGGGGGTTACAACCCCAGAATCCTCCCCCCCCCCCCGTAGGTGCGCCACTGGTGTGTATGCTTTCCTTGCTTTACAAGGATGTTGCTGAAAATATTTTATTCTTGGTTCTTCACTCACGTTTTCTCTCAGTTGTGCACAGTTGTTACTGTTTCTGTTTTGTGTATGAGCTACGTCGAAATCGGTATTTCTACCTTTGCTTCATGCGCATTACCATTACATGAGGGCTGCAGTAATTTTGCCTGTATTGTTGATCCCACATGCTGCTGCTTTGCAATGTAAGGGGCGAGAACCTATCAACTTGAGCACTTAATTTTTGTCTCTTTGTTATCCCCATTGAAACTGGACAAGCAAACGAAATAAGAATTCAAATGTTCTCATTATTACTTTTAAATGCACCGTCAGCCTTTTTCGGTGTTCTCGTCAAATGTGTTCTGTTCATTTATGTTCCTTCAACCAAACCTGCTTTTTTATTCTTGTCAAGTATATGGTGTTCTGTTTGTTCGAAACGAATTGAAATTAAAAGTTTGTTATGAGGGACGAGCTTGAAACTAATTATGTTTCCTAATAACATTTATTGAAGCGACACTTGACAGTACACGGCAACACAGTGATTTATAAAAATTACCAATAATTGCACCAAATTTTGCTTATAACATCCCAGTTTCCATGAAATCGCGCAAACGTGAAAATATTGAGCGAGCCAAGGCAACTTTCTATGTAACATAATCATCGGTGCATGCCAATTAAGCGCAGTTACATATACTTAAGTGAAATCTAATTGCATCTTTCTTTACCGAACAACTCAGGGACTAAATACATATTTGCAAGCAAGAACAGTTGTTTTCGTTCAAGCGTTCGTTTATAGACAGTAATTTGCGCGTAAAATAAGACCGCAGTGAAGCAAAACTGGAGGCGTGCCTGCGCGGCCTCCTAAGCAAACATGCCAAGATCTCGCAAGCAAATGATGTGTTATGTGCGAAATTATAGGCCCCATGTGTCGCTATAATGTTGCTGCGATATTCGCGAACACGAGTGGCTGAGCAAGATGTAACATTCGAGGTAAAGAAAAGAAAATTCGCATCGCGAATCGGGCCGCCTAACCGGCTAGTCGATCGTCCGGCCTGGCCGGGCGACGTGAATGCTAGCGTGAGCGCCGCGTTGCGGCTGCATCTGAAACGCTGACGCGAGCGGCGGGGCCTTCGGCACACTTCCCTATTCTAGCCACTGTAACGGTACCGCAGGCACCGGGGACGCCATGTTTACTGCGAGAGCCACCAGGAGGCGGTGCCGAAAACGTGGTGCCGTCCAAGAAATAAAAAAGAAAAAAAATAAGGCGCAAGCTAAATTTTTTTCCATGAACAGCTGCCCATACTTGTTCTATATTTATAATTAAGAAAGTTTTATTTATTCGGGCCAAGTAACTCTTAGAATCAGAAAAAGTTGTCGCAGTTTCACCTGAAAGGCGAAGCATCAATTGCGATAGCAAATTTGTAGAGAGCTATACGGAGTAATTATAGTAGCTTTATCAGGTGTATAACCTTGGACATGCAGCAGCACCGGCAACACGCAGAGTTTTGCCCGCGTTCGCACAAAATGCCTACGGCGTTGGTGACTGTTGCCGGAGCCTCTGAAATAAATAGGCACTTGATGCCGCAGCTAAACGTCGCCTCCCTTCCCCCCCCCTCCCCCCCCCTCCCCGTCACGGCCTTTCGCGCGTCGGAAGAAGGCGCGTTTGTTCTACATATATGATGATTGTAAATGAGAAAAGAGACGCCTACTTCTGCAGCCCTTAAGGGAGCACGGCGCAGAACGCGTGTTTTGTAGCGTTAGCTACACTGGCCTAGCCAAGCCCGTTTCGCGCGGCACATCAAGAGCCGTGCTGCGCATGCGCAAGGATCAGTGATGTCACACGGCTTGCGCACCGGAGCCACCGGAGCCGGCGCCTCTCGCGCACTCCGCCGCCGCCGCGCGCGACTCACCGCCGCTGGTCTGCGCATTCCAGAGGAGTGACTTCGTAGCCGTGGTAGACGCACTGGCGCCGGCGCGCGCTCGCTGTGCAGTCGCCGTCTGACACTGCGCTGGAGCCGCTGCGCTTCTGACTGGCGTTTGCCAGTGTGGTATAGCCATGGAGAACGAGAGCGCAAATGCTGCTCAACAGCGCAGAATAACGGAGAAGCTTGACTCATCGGATCCCGAAGTAGTTGCCTGGCAATTAGCGGTTGAGCGTAGGAGGAATGAACAGAAGAAGGCTATATACATGTGCCACATAATACGTATACCGCGTGCGTGTCATTGGAGCAGCAGTAAGCATGACAATCAAGCTAATCCTTGACAATCTAGACAACCAGGAAAGCTAAGAATAATCAGCTGAACCTTTGCTAACGCTACGTATATCCTGGCATAGCCGAGCTAAGCCACTGCAACGTTTTTTTCTTCGCCGTGCGTTCACTCCTCGTGAAAGCGCGCGTCCCTCGCACCCTTTCACTCGCACATACAGCGTTCGGCGCGCGGCAACGATTTCATCTCCACTGACGTCATACGGAACCTCACGGCAATGGCGACGGCGACGACGACGCCGACGGCAGAAATCTGCTTTGGAGTGTCCATATAATTGCTATCGAAATAAAATAAAATAGGTATTAATTCCTGGCGCGCGCGCATGCAGGCGGTTCGGCTCTGTAGCTTCCACAGTGCTGTCAAGAAAAGCTGTCGCCGAGTATAGTATATTGAAGATGTATGCAGGTTTAGTGTGCGCATTGCTTCAAAACTATATTAAATAAATTTATTAGATCGCATGCCAAAATGGGTACTTCGGAGCGTGACAAAAAGAATGCAGGGATGCTCCGCGACTTCTAGCGAAATTGAGAATCAATTGCTACTCACCAAATTTGACGGTAAATAGCGCTCAAAATTTTGGAGTTGTCACCACCCTAAATCAGCGCTTGCATGTAGGCTCCCTACGTCCGTCGGTATGTTAGCGCCATCTAGTTAAGGCGGCAGCAAAATTTAGTGTCCGAAAAGGTTGTGTGTGCCGGTGTGTGTGTGTGTGTGTGTGTGTGTGTGTGTGTGTGTGTGTGTGTGTGTGTGTGTGTGTGTGTGTGTGTGTGTGTGTAAACTTTATTTAAAGAGGTCCGGAGGCTCAACTTAAGCCGAGGCGGGCCGCTCCCACGTTGGCACTGTCAGGCCAAGCCCTTCAGCCGGTGCCTTAACTAGATGGAGCCACCATACCACGGAGGCTTGGGACCGCGTTTGCGTTCAGCGTCTGAATCGCATCTCGTCGTCTGCGCCTGCGCGCCTGCATAGGGCGCGTTTATAGTACATTTTCCCGCTCTCGGATAGGAAGCGCTTGCGTGGCTCACATTCTGCTTCTGGTCACTGACGCATGCGGACGCAGGATGGCTGGCTCCTCACGAGCTCCGACAACGGCCTACACTGGCCGCGGATCTTCATTCTCTGACGTGCCCAAGGACTACAGGATCATTCTGCCACCCATGCCCACCGGAGAAGGACTTAAGACTATGGTTGTTCTATAGTGTTTCCGCTGCTTCAATGGGAACATCGATGGCAGAAGCTGAAGAGGTGGGCGACGTGTCGACAAGTGTGGAAGACGACCACGTAGCGTCGATGGATCTGGACAGCACGTCATCTAAGCGCCGCCATGACGGCGCAACCAGCGTTCTTCATGAGCAGCGACTCCGTCAGCCGGAGCGGGAATGGCGCGTCGCTGGGAAAAAGCCGCATGTCACCAGAGCGCAACGCTCGTCGTCGGTTCCCAGCGACGACACTGAGAAGTCGTAAATACTGTTTCATCAGCACCACGCGGGACGTTAGTCTGTATGTTAAGGTGAGCACCATACTGTTTGTATGGCTGCAATAACAAAACTAAAAATGGCTACCTTTGAAAAGTATATGCTTGTAGCGACATTAAACATCAGAGGGCTGGCCTCAAGAAGGAGGCGAAAATCAGCTTTACAGGTTAATTACTGAAAAAGATTTGGACATTGTAGCAGTTCAAGAAATTAAAATCGAAAGTCAAGAACAGACGGATAGTATGGTGCGCCTCTTTACTAGTCGGTACGATGTATGTGTGTGTCATGCAGTGGAAAAGTCAGCGGAGTGTGTGCTGTGATACGTAGGATATTGGGTGCAGTTGTAGAGAAAGTGGTGACATGTAATTTAGGCCATTTCATTGATTGTGATATTACATTATTTAAACGCAATTGGCGCATAATATGCGTTTATGCATATACAAACGCAGAACAGAGAAAAGAAATGTTTGAAGCTATCAGTAACTACTGTGTTACAGATTGGTTTGTAATTGTCATTGGTGACTTCAATTGTGTATGCATGGCAAACGACAAAACCAGCTCGACCCCTTATAGGGATATCAGTGTTGTTTCCTTAAATAATATCATCAGTCAGCATTGTTTGGAAGACGTGGGTGAATCTTGTGGGTTTGGGAATACTGTTCGCTTTGCCCATTTTCAAGGTCAAAGCCACGCGCGGTTGGACCGCGCCTATTTATCTGCAGATTTAGACCCGTTGATCGGAGAATATCGGGTTCAGCCAGTATAATTTAGCGATCACTCCCTCGTAACATTTCGTGTCGGAAAAAGAAAAGATAAAACGTGTAGATTTGTTTGGGAAAATTGGAAACTTAATGATAAACTTTTAAAAGACGACGTTTTTATAAGCTATGTCACAAAAGCAATCGCGAAATTTGACAAAGGGTATTATAAGAAAGTTGGGGAACACTGGGAGCCATAAAGCACAAGCAAGAAAGTGTAGAAAATGTGCTCCGAGCAAACCTAAGCACGTTCATTTCAGAAGAGTGCAGACAGCCCGGAACGTTTAAAGAAGACATAAGTACCATAAAGCAGAAATTGGAACTCATAGATAGGGAGAAGTACGAAGGCGCAGTAGTCAGAGCTCGGTCCGAGCGCTTAATGGGTGGGGAGGTTCCTACCAAGTGTGCACTAGGATTGGAAAAAAGTCGCGTGTACCTAAACGAAATAGCAAAAGTATAAAGTGGAAAAACGCTGTTATTACAGATAAGGAAGGTATCCAAAGAGCGTTTTATGAATACTTGAGTGCATTATATTCGTGCATTGAAGTCGACGTAAACGCATCTAAAAATAATTTTCTCACTCTAATACCGCGAGTAAGCGATGAGACGAAGGAAAATTTGGAAATGCCAATCTCACTGGAAGAGGTTAAGAAAGCTATTAATGATCTCAATCCTGGGAAATCCCCGGGCCCAGATGGGCTTACAGCATTGTTGTATAAGGTTCTAAGGGGAAAAGTAGTTGTAGTCTTAGTGTCACTCTGTAACGAGGCTTTCGATGTGTCGGTACTTCCACCATCATTTCTTACGTCAAACACTATTCGTATACCTAAGGTTAAAGGCAAGAATAAGCTCATGCAAGTTACTTCGTACAGACCGATATCACTTATAAACACTAGACTACAAAATATTCATGAAAATTCTTGCCAAGAGGCTGCAAACTGTAATACAAAAATTAGTCGGTGAGCATCAAACTTGTGGCATAAAAGGTCGATCAATAGTTACGAATACACATAAAGCCCGCTCTGTTCTGGAGTGTTGTGCTGCTAATTCTGACAGCATCCCAATGCTACAGCTAGATCTTGAAAAAGCGTTTGACAGAGTACCTCATGATATACTGTTGGCTTTATTACAACAGGTGAACGTTGGATCCGTTTTAAGAGAGGGTGTCGCCATGGCGTATAGAGGTTGCACGACGCGTGTGATAGTAAATAAGGTGGTTAGTGCGCGCATCAAAGTGGAACACTCGGTACGTCGGGGATGCCCTCTGTCGCCATTGCTTTTTTCAATGTACATTGAATCCTTTTGTTTGAGCATAATCAATAGCTCCACTATACGAGGATTCCGTCTCCATGCAGCGGAAGTACGTCTGCTTGCATATGCAGACGACTTAGCACTATTTTGTGCTGATCATGAAAGCATCATTAATGCCGTTAAAGTTGTTAATGATTTCTGTGGGGTTAGTGGCAGCGCAATCAACTGGGGAAAGTGCTTGGGATTTTTGCATGGAAACTGGCCAACGACCCCAAACATTTCCTGCAACGTCAGGTGGGATACGACTCCAGCAACCTATTTAGGAGTGCCGTTGGAAAATTACAAGGATAGTGAGCCTTTGTGACGGCGGAAAGTTGTCGAAGTGCGCGAAAAGACTGATAACCTTAAGTGCTTTTACTGATCAATTTTTGCGAGAGCAACGATGTGTAATTTGTTTTTAATAGGCAAACTTTGGTATATAATGCAAATAATTCATTGTTCACGCGTGAATGTGCAAACGTTGCATAAAGTTCTTGCCGTTTTCATTTGGGGATCTACGTGGGAGCGCACACGGCGAACCAACCTGTTTCGACGTGTGCGCTACGGAGGATTGAGTCTGTCGCACCTCTATATAAGGCAGCTAGTAAACCGATTCATGTTTTTTCGCGATTTATCAGACCCCTTTTTACGAACGGTTTGTCAAGTTAGACTAGGAAGAGTATTACCAAACTTTGTAGTCACGTCGGAAAGTATGCCGGGAGGCCTGGGTGGATACCTAAAGAGGTTTACCTGTCATGTATTTTCTTGCAGGCTCGTTTTTCATTGGACTATCTTTGGACTGTGTCGCGGAAAAACTATGCAAGGATCTGTGTGACATTGTCTTACCAGTTCCTCTGTATAGATTACAATATTGTGCCGGACCATGGGCAAACGTTCTTGAACGAGTGAAAAGCATGAGTGTACAAGGAGGAGTCAAAACATTTTTCTTCAAATTGCACACAAATACATTAGATGTGAAGACTTATTTAGAAGAAAAGGGCATTTTTGTACCTTGGGGGACTCACTGTTTCATTTGTTGGAAGCCAGAAACGATCGAGCATGTATTCCTAGACTGTAGGGAAGCATTTTTCTTCTGGGACATCTTACAACGTACTCTCAAGAAAGACCTACCTGTGGACTCAATCGATAAACGATTTTTGGCAGTTGAACGTGAGGATGAAATGTATTCCATTTGACCTCATTATGCTCTTGGGCCTCCACAGCATTTTGCGATCTAGGATGGCAGTGCCGAACGCTGACATAGACGCGAAACCGATACGGCTATATTTCAAGGAAAGCATTATTAGAATTGTTACTGTGTACCAGTTTCAAACCCCCAGAGCCTGAATGGCTCCCAAGAGTTGAAGCATTGTTAAACATGCCCGAATATTAACGGGATAGCGCAAAGCCAGTTGCGGAAGTCTGTTCCCTCGAATGTATGTTTTTGTGTAATTGTGCTGTTCAATGTGGCAATAAAGGAAAAAAAAGCTTGCGTGGCTCAGTGGTAGAGTGTCCGCCTCCCACGCAGCGGGCCTGGCTTCGATCCCGGCGGCGAGCGGGTACTTTTTTTTCGCATGCGATAGCGGCTACGGATCGGCGGCGGCCGACACCATCGCTGCCCGGAATGGCTATTGGAATGAGCCCATAACCACGTACGCTGTAAAAGCGAGGCACAGCTGCCATCGAACCTGCGCACTCACGATTGTGGTATAACTGATCTTGATCTGGGGTCGCTCAGAACGCTCGTCTATCGCTTAGACGCGCTGCTGTAGGCAAAAACTAGGTTTATGTATGTACCACAACAAATTACGCGACCTTGCTATGAAAACTGCGATTTTCGAACAACCTTTTTGCAATTTCAAGAGCTGCTGCTGCAACTAGCGGAAAGCTGAGTCATCGAAGTTGATAAGTCCCCGGGAATACGTCAATCGATGCAATAGGTTTATCGCACATTGCTTTTTACTGGCCAAAAAAGCATCCAAAATTTGGCCTTTTCCAGACTCCCATACTTCAACCTTCTTTCGCAATTTGGAACGGATTTTCTGCCGTAAATAATGGTACTGCTTGCATGAGATGTCGGGCTAAGCGCCTAGAGTCTATTTCCAAGGGAAAATTTTGAAACATGGCTTCTATGATTAGGTATTTGGGAAAAACGACGCTCTGCCATAGAAAACGCGCATGTTTTCAGAGGCGGCCGCTAGAGGCGCTGTTCGGCGATGTCCCAGAGACAAAGAGACAAAAGCGCTCTAAAAAGATTCTGGAACCATATAAAAGCACTCGGAGCTCCAACTAAAAACTCGCAAACGGCTATAAGGGATGAAGACGGTAACTCTACGAAGGAGATGATGCGATGTGGTACACCACAGACGTTATTACGGATAACTTCGGCACGAGAAAAAGCGTAGTTCAGACAACAGATCCAGCAGCAGCAGAGAGGCCAGAGAGATCAAAATTTAGCATAGAAAGCTTTTATTGAAAAAAAGGGCAGCAGAAAATGTCCCTAACAACACGGCAGAAGGACCCGATGAAATCCCTATACAGCTAATCAAAAACCTTGGTCCAAAAAGCAAGGCACTGCTGACTAATGCCATAGAGCAAGTGATTAGAACAAAGAAAATTCCCGTTGGATGGCGTGAAAGCAAGATGAATCTCATCTACTAAGCCAAAGGAGATAAGATAAGACGAGCTCGTACAGGCCAGTTAGAGTAACGTCAGTGATATATAGAATGGCAATGCAAGCCATAAAATTAGAACTGTCGAAGTGGGTGGAGAAAAACGATGTATTTGGGGAACTACAGAATGGGTTCAGGCCAGGCAGACGCTTAGAAGACAATATGTTTTTACTAACTCAGTGCATGGAGATTTCAGTTGCTCAGAAAAGACCTTTATGGAGAGCATTTCTAGATATTAAAGGAGCTTATGACAACGTAGACAGGGAATTGTTGTGGGATATTCTTCAATACGAAGGCATAGATGACGATTTCGTGGAGCTGCTGAGGGAGATATATAGAGACAACCAAGTACAAGTGGTATGGGAAGGTAGAAAAGGAAATGAAAGGGTGGGAATTCACCAAGGATTGAAGCAAGAATGCCCTCTGTCACCATTGTTGTTCACGCTTTACGTCAAGTGTATAGAAAGACGACTGGAAAACAGCGAATTAGGTTTTGATTTGTCCTACATGCGTAATGGACAAATTGTGCAACAGAAGGTCCCTGGACTGATGTACGCAGACGACATTGTGCTACTATCTGCATTCCCACAGATACTTGCGAATATTTGTGGGAATGCAGCGACAAATCTAAGCCTTAAGTTTAGCACAGAGAAATCAGGAATTATGATCTTTAATGAACGCACGAGTAACTTCGTGGTGTCAATTCAATAGCAAGTAATACCCATAGTGAAGCAATATAAGTACCTCGGCATACACATAAACGAAGGAAAGAATTACTCAAGCAACCACCAAGATAATCTGAAAATAAAGGGGAAGCGGAATGCAGCAATAATGAAACACAGAGCACTATGGGGCCACAATAAGTATGAGGTGGTGCGTGGAATCTGGAAAGGAGTAATGGTGCCAGCGCTAACATTCGCAAATGCAATTATATGCTTAAAATCGGATATATTGGCGGGTTTGGAAGTTAACCAAAGATCAGTAGGCCGGTTGGCTTTGGCAGCCCACGGTAATACCACAAATAAGACAGTGCAGGGTGACATGGGTTGGGCCTCTTTTGAAGTCAGAGAAGCACAGAGCAAAATTAGTTTTGAAGAAAGGCTCAGGAACATAGATGAAAATAAATGGGCGGCTACAGTGCACAAGTATCTCTACATGAAAAGCGTGGACACAGATTGGAGGAAGAGGTCAAGGAAGTTGACAACCAAGTACAGGATAATCGAAACTGTAAATAGACAACCAGGAGTCATCAGAAAGAAAGTGAGAGAAACAGAGACCATGAATTGGATGCAAAGAATGGAAACAAGAAGGACAATTGAGATTTACAAGAATGAGAAGAAAGAAATTAGAAGGGAAATCTTTACGATAACACAAAGGGCTATTTGAGGCTCGAGCCGGTATTCTAAGGACGAAAACATATCGGAACAAATATTCGGAGAGAGAGAGTAAACTTTAATGGGGAAAGGCAAAAAAAACAAGAAAAATGTGGGTGGAGCCCCTAGTCCAGGGCCCCACTGGCTTGAGCGGCTCGCTGGGCTTGGTCCAGGAGAGCCAGCTGACTGTCCTGTTCCTCGTCCGCAAGCCATGCCTCCCACTGCCTTAGAAAGTGTTGTTTAGTAAATTTGTGTGTGTTCGCTTGTGGAGGTCTTCTCGCGCATATGAGTGCGATGTGTGGCAATGTAGGCTTTTCGCCACACCACGGACATTTGTCTGCGTACGCTTCGCCATGTATTTGTCTTAGCTTGTGTAGATTAGGATAAGTGTTCGTTTGGAGTCGGCGCCAGTCCATCGCTTGCCGTCTGGTCAATTTTGGATGGGGCCTGCCGAACTCCCGTCTTTCCTCTCTTTGTTGTTCCAAGATATCTCTCGCAGTCGTTGGAAAGTCCCTACGTGGCTGGTCCGCCGCTCGGATATTTAGTACTCGAGCTAATCGGTCCACCCTCGTATTTCCCTCCATGCCTTCGTGTGCCGGGCACCACGTGAGGCTGTGAAAATTACATAGCTTATTGCCTATGATCCTAATCACCGCCCGGGGTACCGCCCCTGACAGGAAGAGGCGACACGCCGCCTGTGAGTCGGTGATGACAGCCGCGGATGTCCCTCTGCATTCGGCGTCCTTCAAAGCTAAAGCTACCGCGGTCGCCTCAGCGGTTGCCGTACATGCGGTTTTTACTGATGCCCCTACTACCCGTTCCTGACACGTGGCGACTGCGATGTGTATGCCACATCCAGAGTAACTTGCGTCCGTGTAGTAGACATCCGGCTTGCCTTCGAAACTCCTTCGCAATGCTCGCACCCGAGCCTCTCGTCTTCCCCCGTGGTACTTCGGGCTCATATTTTTTGGGATTGGTGCTACGCATATACGTGCCCGAATTTCCCTATCGAGAAGTGATGTATCGTCTGTGCTGTAAAACGGTCGAGGTGCATACCCCAGTCTGTTTAGAACAGTTCTCCCTTGTTTGGTTTTGCCTAACCTCTCTCTCTGAGACAAGAAAACGGCCGCTGCGTGTTCTTCGAAGGTGTTGTACACCCCTAGCTTCTCCATTCGTTCCGTGCTGGTGCTCTGAGGGAGCCCAAGGGCAGCCTTATATGCTCGTCGTATTATAATGTCCAACTGTTTAATCTCTTGTGCGGTGGTGTTTAAGTACGGGATGCTATACGTGACTCGACTGATGACAAAAGCGTGCACTAGTCTAATTGTCTCGTCCTCCGAAAAGCCTTCTCTACTGCGCGTGACCCTGCGGATCATTTTCGCCACATTCATCACCGTGCCCTTTAGCAACCGTATCGCATGCTCCGCGTTGGCTTTCGGTTGAATCCATATCCCCAGAATATTTAGGGTTTGCACTTCGCGGACTTCCTGTCCGTTCAGAGTGAGTTCTATACTCGGCTGGTTTGCCCGCCTGGAATATCTTGCACGCACCCGAACGAACTCTGACTTTTCGGGGGCGCATGCCATTCCCGCCTCCCGTGCGAAAAGCTCTACCTGGTCAATTGCCCACTGCAAGAGGTCCTGTTTTTCACCGTAGGATCCTCGAGTCACCCATATGGTGATATCATCCGCGTATATGGCACTTCCTAATCTCGCTTCCCTTTCCAACTCTGTTGCTAACCTCCTTATGGTCACATTAAAGAGGAGCGGAGAAAGTGGGGAGCCCTGGGGGGTACCCCTGTTCGGCAGCGTGAAAGGTTCCGACCTTGTGGATCCTATTCCTATGGTCGCCCTGCGATCACACAGGAAGCTCCTTGCGTATTGATATATTCGCTCTCCACAGCCCACTGACTCCAGGCCCTGCAGAATGGCCTCGTGAGATATTGTATCGAAGGCTTTCCGCAAGTCTAAGGCCAGCACTACGTTGTCATTTGCCCCAATATGTGGGTGTAGTACCTCGTGCTGTAAAGCTAGGAAAACATCCTGCGCAGATATGTTGGGACGGAAACCAAACATGTTCGCGGGAAAAAGGTCGTTTGTCTCCATGTGGTCCGCGAGTCGAGTTTGTACTACTTTTTCGAAGAGCTTTCCTGCACAGGAGGTCAGGGATATAGGCCTGAGATTTTGTATATCTCGAGGCTTGCCCGGTTTCGGAATCAAGATAATGTTGGCCGATTTCCATTCATTGGGGATTTCTCCTCCTTCTATCCATACCTGTTCATTAAAGTATTTGGTGAGCTCCTCTAAACTCTCGTGACTGAGGTTCCGGATCATGGCATTTGTGATCTGATCCGGTCCCGGTGCCGTGTTCTTTTGAAAGGATTGAGCCGCCGCATACACCTCAGCCACGGTAATCGGAGCGTCCATATCCGGCTGGGGCGGTCCCTCGTACCGCTCTTTGCGACGCGTTATGTCACCCGCAGTTGGTCCCACATAAAAATGCTTGAGCTTTTGGATCAAGTCCTTTGGGTCGCCTGCGTACTCGTTTTCTATTAGTTTTAGCGTTTTCTGTGTAGCCGTTTTAGTTCCCCCCGGGTTCATCATGCTGCGCAGGACATACCACGTTTTCTTCGTCCCGAGTGTTCCCCTGAGAGAGTTGCAAAATTGGCGCCAATTCCCCTCATATAGTTCCTGCGCATACGAATTCGCCTGCTCGGCCAGTTGAGCGATCCTTATCTTAAGCTTGCGGTTCATCTTTTGCCTCTTCCATCTTCTGGTCAACCCTCGACGGGCTTCCCATAAGTGCATTAGGTGCTTGTCCACCACGGGGTAATTTTCGGTTGTGACCACTGTCTTTGTCACTCGTTTTAATGTGTCCCTTAGCTGAGCTGCCCACTCCGCAATGTCCGTGATCGACCCTGTCGTGACCTGCTGCTTGCGGTATTTTGTCCAGTCTGTCAACCTAGCTTCGGTCACTCTCCGTCTTATGCTCGCAGAGTTTACGGATAAGCTTAGTATGAAATGATCGCTTCCAAGGTTATCCCCCAGGTTTGTCCATACCGCTTCCTCCTCCCTATTCGTAAAGGCTAAGTCGGGTGATGTGTCTCTGGATGCACTGTTTCCCGTTCTAGTTGGCATGTCGACCTGGTTTAGAAGTGCGAGATCGTATTTTTCCATGAGATCTAGCAGCGTCCGCCCCTTTGCAGAGTTAACCTTATAACCCCATTCTACGTGTTGCGCATTAAAGTCCCCTAAAATAATAATCTTATCCTTGCCCATTGCCTTGCTCATCGTTTCCGCCACTATGCTCTCGAAATCCGCGTGTCGCTCCTTGGGAGGGCTGTAAGTATTTAAGATTACCGTCTTAGGCTTACCCCGTTTGTGCGGCCATACTGTAATTATCTGATGCTGTACTGGTTCCCCCTGACTGTACTCTACACTCAGCGCCACGTCCTTTTTAGCGTACGCGGCTATCTGAGGGTAGTCCGGATGCTCATATAAATCATAGCCCTTAAGGCTCCGGCGAAATTTTCCTATCTCCTGTAGGCAAATAATGTCCGGAGGCACTGGCGCCGACTCAATGTATTGTGTGAAGTTGGCGTGCTTTCTGCCCAACGTGTTGCAGTTCCACTGCCATATCTCAATGCGTTCTTCGGATCTGGTCTTTGGGTGACTAGCCATGATTGGTACAATCGCTGTCCGAAACCTCTAAGTTCTTGGGTCCTCTCGTGGGGGCCCCCGGACTGTGGCTAGTTCTCTTACGAGTTCCTCCTCCTGCTCCCGTCGCGAGGCACTCCTCCATGTGTCGTTTGAACTTGTGAAACTCTGCGAACAGCAATTGCATATTCTGTGCCAATTGCTCTGTTGTCACTGGTTGCGCATTGCTTGATCTGTTGTTAGGTTGTATCTGTGTTAGCTGTGTGTTCTTTGTCACCGTCCTCTTTAGAGCTTCAAGCTCAGCCCTCAACTCACATAAACTACTCTTTAAAAGGAGATTCTCTTCTACTATCTTACGGTATTCGGGGTGCTGCGTAATAGGTGTGCTTGGTGTTTTAGGTCTGGCAGTGGGAGACACGACTTGCGCCCAGCTTACCTGACTCTGTTGCGGTTGGCTCTTTGACAGTGGGGCCCCAGAGGATGTGGCCTGATTATGCCCCTTCTGTTCGCGTCTTTGTTGCTTCTGCTGTGGACGCGGTGTCCGAGGTCTGGACAATGATCTCTGTTGATCCCGCTGGTCCACCGAGGCTTGCTCCCTCGATGGCGACCGGGTTAGAGAATGTCCGCGATGCCCGCTTTCCTGGAAATTCGGGAAACTCTTGAGTTCCTCTTCCTCGTCCTCTGTGGCGAACCAATGCGGGGGCCGCCTCTGGTGGTCACCTTTCGATGGACGTCTTCGAAGCTGTCTGAGAGGTTTGAGGCGTTTGGGGCACGCCCTATCTCCCGTCGGATGCTCTCCACCGCAAATGGCACATTTGGGAGAACAGTCATGTCCGTCGGCTGGTTCCCGCGCTCCGCACACGTGGCAAACGGGAAGGTCGGGTTGTGGGCACACGTCTGTGCGATGTCCCACGCCACAGCAGCTCCTGCAAAACTGCACCGCATTTCTGTATGGCCGGCATGTCTTTTCGCCACCGTAATAATAAACACATCTTGGCACGACGTCTCCGAAGAAGGTGATCAGGGCACTCTGCGAGTCTCCCAACATTCGAGCGTCCACGATTTCCACCTGCTGGGTACGAAGCCTCAGATGAGCTTTGAGCGTTGCTGATGGCGTATGCGGCTCGATGCCGTGAATGACTCCGCGTACTGTCCCCTCACCAGTTGTCACGTATGCGTTGATGGGGTGAGGTCGGCCATTAATGTTAAGTGAACTGACGGCCTGTACCCTGCGCGCCGTATCCTGGTCAGGTGTAGAGACGATGGCAATGTTTGACCCCGGCTTGATGCGCAGGATGAAATCATCACTTAGTACCTTGTTTTGGCAGGCCTCCACTATGGCTCTCGCCATTTCTTGGCTGTTCACATTTCTGAGGGGTAGACCCTGGTGCGGACGGATAACTATCTTCAGATCCTCCCGGGGTAAAGGCGGCAGCCGCCGTCTTCTCGGACGGCCGCGATGTGCGCTATGCTTAGCTTCCGCGCCCTGCGACGCGTCTCCTTCGTGCGACTGCTTGCGCTCCTTTGCTTGTTTCCGCTTTTCGCGTAAAGACAGGACCCTCTCCCATCCTGCTTCTATTGCGGCATCGCCTGTTGGAACGGCGTCTCGCGTATTATCGCTATCTCTGTCCACCGTGCCATCTTCGTGATGGGATGACGTGAGGGATGTTCGAGTGTCATTAAAGTCCATACCTTCGTCGTCGACAGACGGCTTCGGAATGTGCTGAGTCGATGTGGAAGGCCCCCCGGCGCTAGTGCCTGCCATCAGGCTCGTCGTCGGTGCCGTGATCGCCGTCTCCATGCGCACACCCGCCGGCGTCGCCACCGCTGCCCTACTCGTCGTTAGGGTTAGCGGGGCCGCCAAGTGGTGGATGTGGGAAAATGGTCGTACAATGCCGATAACTGGTCCGGTTGGGCCGAAATTGGTGTCGTAGGATTCCGGAGCACTTCCCGGATCAGATGGTATAAATCTTCAGTGGGTCCCTGGAGGTGGTCCACCGAAAAAACATCGAGAAAGCGGGCGCGATGTGAGTGCGTCAACTACACAGGTGCAGCGTCTCAAAAAACCCGGGGCTGGCCGAATTACATGGAAGATTCACGGTTTACCGATGATTCCCTCCGGAGCTTCGCCCACTCATCATCATTCACCCCGTGGATATGCGGTGTTCTTTTTTTGTTTGTTTTTTTATTGTAGCGAAAGCTACACTGGCCGCATTCCCGCCGTTTCGCTGTCGCGCGCAGCATGCTCCAGCACGCTTCCGCAGGCGCGCAGGCGCCTAAAGATGGCGGACAGGCTCGCGGACCGGTGCGGAAGTGACGCGCGTGCAAACTATGTATAGCTTGTTCGCTGCGACTTTGTGCTAGAAAACTTAAATACGTGCAAAAACGCGTAATGCTTTTTTTTAACGAAGCTTTCGTCGCCTTGCATTTCCTGCGGCAAGTGCATGGGCCGCTGTGTCGTCCGCTTTGTGCGAGCGTGCAGCCGTCATTTGCCTTTACGTTAACAGATTCAGAATTGTACAGAATGTTTCACCGCACAGCATAGATATGGCATGTGTACGCATTTTAAGTAGTGCGTGCGACTCATTTCTGCTTCACTTACGCCGGTGCAAACAGGAAGCGGCCTTGTACCTCACAGAATCTCGACTCATTGGTGTACTAGTGACGCAGGAATGAACTCCGGTCTTGTTCAGTGCATAGTGCGCATAATCAACTTCTCAGGACGCGTAAACTCCGACGAGAACTGTCAGCGCCTGCAACAAGAGTTCACTTACGCTGTACTGCGCACAGCAGTAATCCATGCTTCTCGGCTGTCTGTTTCGTGCATTCTGTTGCGAATCGGTGGAATTTCACTGCTGGCATCAACCCCTTCGTGTGTACATTGCTGGTTTGGGATTCCACAACCGAACAGCAACTACTAGCCTTCCGTAATTGCTGGTTTGCGATTCAACAACATAACAGTAACTACCAGCCTTCCGTAGGGGCGCAATCGCAAACGAGAGACGTTTCGCGCTGCAGACTATGGTTACGTTCACACTCGGGAAGCGGAAAGCGGGTGGAAAGGCCAAAGCGGCCGCAAAATATTTTCCGCGCATGTCCAAGTTGTTCACATTCGTTTTGCTACCGCCGCGGCCGCCGCTGCCGCTTTCGTCCACATCCGTCTAGTCTGCGTATGTTTGTCGGCGTGGTGGCGCTCATTATCGCATTATTTCGAGCGGTACGTTCATTCACTGACCCACCCGTCATCAAAAGTGTTTATCTTGCGCAATTTCGCGCGTCATCTGCGACCTTCGGTAAATTCCGCGTTGGCGTTCCGTAATTCTCCTCACACGGGCGTGGTAGCGCTGTGTCACAGGTTGGTGCCTAGGCGTGATTATATTTCTTTAATAGCTTTTATTTACAGCTTGTTATAACATTTCATCATTTCGTATTATTTTCGGCGCCTCCAGGACACCAAAGCGGCAACGGGAACACCAAAGCTAAAACCCGGGCTGGCCCTTGTGTTGGGGCTCGCAGAAGCCTACGCGTCCTACGTGAGACGAGAAAAGCACCCCGCGACTTCTGCAATATACCGTGCACGTGCGAGGAGAATTATGGAGCGCCAACGAGGAATCTGCCTAACTATTGCCATAGAAGTTCAAGAAGAAATAGCTTTTATACTTCTACCTACTTGTTTTCTAGAAATGGACAATGAATAAACGGAAGACAAGGACACCTCGGAAACGGCGGTGGTGGGTTAGCCTGCCTTTGCTAAAGTGTAATAAGTTGGGTCACGCCAAGGCTTCGTTGCCGCACCTCCTGTCGCGCGACGTTGAATACTATCGCGAGTATTGCTGACAATACGTTTTAGCACAACTCTTGTCGTAGAGCAAGGGGTGGTTCTTGATCGCGTCGATCAGCATTGCAGCCTACACTTTTGGTGTCATGTTCAATTTTACGACCGGAAGTTTACATGCTAGTGTAGCTTCCGGTCTAGCAGAACGACTTTCCGCCGCGTTTCCGCTTCGCCATGGCGAAAAAATCGGTCTGGACTGATTTGGCTCGCCGCCTGTTTTTCCTGCCTGTTCTGCCGCCTAGGCGGGCGGATTTTTGCAAGATTTTGCCACTTCCGCCAGCTTCGAGACCAAGTTCCTACGCGAACGCGGCCTAACCGGTACCTGAAGTACAGTGTACTAGAAGACCCCCTATTCTAGTACACTGTACCTGAAGGGAAGCGGCGGAAATGTATACCGGAAATTTCGACCACCTGTGGACTTTAACGTGCACGTAAATCTAAGTAAACATACCTCGAGCATTTTCGTCTTTATCTAAAATGCGGCTGCCGCATTCGTTGCTTCATTTGTTGCGCATCTGTTGCTTCAGAATGCGGCCGCCACATTCTCGCCCAAAACCTCACAGAGTGTCAAGGCCTTGACAAACACCGTGATAGTTTTTTTCCATATGCAGATATGATTCGCTGTAAATTACCAACCCAAATGGAAGCGCCCAGGAACGAAATTGTGGTAGTAGCACCGGTTTCTTGAAATATGTCAGCGCGAAGCGACGAGAACAAAGAGTGGGTAAGTGGGGGGGGCGCAAAAAATTTCGGGGGGGGGGGTTTGAACCCCCCAACCCCCCCCCCCCCCCCCTTGGCTACGCCACTGGCGCGATAACAGTTCAATTCACATCGCTCACTAAGAAGCTTTATTCACAGTACGTACTTACGTCCTACCGTATTTCTTGGGCGAGGATATCCGTACACAGATTCATAAAAGAGTTGCTTGCACCACGGTCTAACTTACTGGCAGCACAGCACCGTGACCAAGTCGGAATATGGCATTCATGTGCGGCTATCACGGACGTTGTCGCTCGAACAGTGGCTGCTGTTGCCATTGCTATGCGGCACTTTACACCGGACGTTGTCAGAATATACTCAAAAGGACATAAAAGTGGTATTGAACACACTGAGGAACACAAGTCAAGGTCACGCAACACGGAAGCACAGCCAGAAACCCGAGCCGACATCACGAGTCAACCGGCAGCTTCGTGGTCACAACTAAGCCTTTTTCCGCACTTGAAATCGTTGCTCTTGCATTCATCGTTGTCAGCAGAGTGATCACAGCTAACGCACATGAAGATGAGATACAGTGAGCTTCAGGCACGCCTATAACACTTTCTGGAAGGAAGTATAGGGAAGAAAATCGGCGAAACGCTGGCACGGAACGACACTTCACAGATGTAAACAAACCGTCAGCCATGAGCACCGCCGACTCCGCCGAACGGGGCCGGTCGCTGGCGCGGCGCACAGCCTTATGGGAAGCACCACGTGACCAACCTGTTCCGGCGGGGGAGTTTTTTAAAACTCCCTGTGCGGAGTTCCCGGGGAGAACAAAATTTTGAAGGCGGAATAAAATCAAGTCATGTCCGCCCTTATCCTCCCACAGGTTGTGAGCGGAGTGAAACGAGGGAATGCCGTTGTATTCCTCCCATATATCGGAATAAATATTCAAGGATGGGAGTATATAGGGCACATCACCTTGTTAAAATTCCCATGTGGGGTATTTTCGTTTACAGTCTATAGTTCCGGACGTAACTGTATGATTATTAACGGGAAAAGAGGGTCTTAGCTTTGCCCCTTGCATGATGCGTTACAGCGATACAATAGGCCCTCTGCACATGTAAGTACGTCGCATGCTTTGAATTATTGTGGTGGTTACCGGTTGGTAACCGTAATAGCCACCCTAACCACGATGACGCACAGCAACATGGCAACCCCCGTATAGCCCAGACGGTCCACTTCGATCTCAATTAGTGCTCGTTACTAACCCTCCACCCGTACAGCAAGAAATAAGTGGTAAAGTCCGTAATCACTTAGTCTGAGGGCAAAGCATTAGGTATCACTTGTCAGTATTATTTAGATCAGTTATTTGTTTTGATGCTGCTAGGACTACCGAGGTGGTGCCGAGCCGTAAAAATGATTTCATGTCAACTTAGCAGATGGCGCCACAACATTAGCGATAGTGATGTGTTGACGATGTTCACTGCGCCAATAATTTGCTACTCTGTTCTAGCACAGTTCGTGATTGCCGCTGAAAGGGCGTCGGATGAATCCCCGGAGCGCTACAGGTGAAAGATAAAGTATTTTCCGAATGAAGCAAGGTTAGTAGCGCTAAATGTGTTTGGCGAGGTAAAAAAAAAATTGCAGAAGCTTGCACTAGGCGCGCTAAGCTTAAGATACAGCGGAGCTGATAGGCATCTAAGTTGTCCTGGCCTTTGCTAAGATTTTGCCAATTTTAACAGCGAAGTTGTTTGAGCCAGCCGAAATTTGTGGTTCGTATCAAGAAACTAGAAGAAATAAAATGAAATAAACTTTCCTGTCGAGGCTAAGCTACATACAAATAAGCTATACAGCCACGCTTGCAGAACATGCATTTATGCAAACCATAGGATTGCGTTCGAGTGTCGTCGTGTTCGTGCACAGCTCGCGCGTTCGTACGCTCCTGCTCTGCGAGGTGAAAAGGTTTGGCATGCTATGAGAGCGAGAGAGAGACGCGTGCACGGAGCGGGTCTCCTGGAACGTGGTGTCGGTGTTGCAAGCTGCGCTATGCAACGCGCAGTGACGGCCGTAAGTCCGAGACGCGCGAAAAGAAATTATCATCATCATGAGTAATACGATTAAAAGTCCGCGCGCACTTCCGGGAAACGCTGCGCTACGATCGCTAGCTTCGCTGTTTCAAGCGTTGTGTGGCCGAGTGCAAGGTTAAGCGTTTTTTCACTAGTCTTTCCTAAGTTTTGACAAGTTGTATGAAGTTTTCATCGTGTAACAAATTTTTTATCGAAGTTCTGCATGCTATGCAATGCTCGGCGTCGTCGATCGCATTCTCGTCTGACCGCGCGACGCGATTTCCGATAAGCGGCCTCCTCCTCGGCCTCTCCATCGCTATACGTATGAAAAAATACCGCTGCACACGAGCCATTTATATCACCACTGACGTCGCAGTCAAGCCCCACCGTCCCACCCGCCCCGTGGAACGTCATGATTAAAGTCAGCTATGCGCTGCGCGCAGTCTAGGCAGGTCGGCGGAGCTTGGCGGAGGCCTAGCGAAGCGGCGCGGAGTCTTGCGAATCCATTGACAACTGTGCAAGCTGTTTCTAGGCAACCCAGGTGACGTCATCGCTCAGTGAGGTATTTTTGTTCGTGCGTTACGGACTGACAGCTCCGCTGTTAACACCTTCGCTAGTTCACAGTAAAGCCCTTTCTGCACTACCACCAGGATCGGCCCGCATTTTTGGATTCAGCAGACACATTATGCCCGGCTTAAACAGATCCGCTGTTAAAATATCCTCGGCAAGAGCGCCAATATCAACGCAGTCATAAAGAGAACCACGTTCCTCACAAATGCAAGCGAACGCTCCCTCTACCAGAGCGTTTCTGAACATCCAAGAAACGGCGAGGTGGCGTCTCCGAAGTGGTTTCAACGTGGAGGCAGAGGTTGTGAACGGAAATTGTCGCAGTTTCACCTGAAAGGCGAATCATCAATTGCGATAGCAAACTTGTAGAGAGCTATACGGAGTAATGATATTAGCTTTATCAGCTGTATAAACTTGGACATGCAGCAGCATCGGCAACACGCAGAACTGTTGTCGACGCCATCGGCGTTTTGCCCGCGTTCGCTCAAAATGCGTGCGGCGTTGGTGACTGTTGCCGGAGCCTCTGATATAAATAGGCGCTTGGTGCCGCAGCTAAACGTCGCCTCCCTTCCCTCCCCCTCCCCCACGCGTTCGCTCAAAATGCGTGCGGCGTTGGTGACTGTTGCCGGAGCCTCTGATATAAATAGGCGCTTGGTGCCGCAGCTAAACGTCGCCTCCCTTCCCTCCCCCTCCCCCACGGCCTCTCGCGCGTCGGAAGAAGGCGCGTTTGCTCTACACATATGGTGATTGTAAAGGAGAAAAGAGACGCCTACTTCTGCAGCCCTTAAGCGAGCACGGCGCAGAACGCGCGTTTGTTCTCCGCCGTGCGTTCACTCCCCGTGAAAGACGCGCCCCTCGCACCCTTTCACTCGCACATACAGCGTTCGGCGCGCGGCGACGATTTCATCTCCAAATGACGTCATTCGGAACCTCACGGCGACGGCGACGCCGACGGCAGAAATCTGCTCTTGAGTGTCCATATAATTGCTATCGCAATAAAAGAAACACGACGATTTCGACTTGAGCCTGCTGCGACAAGTAGCTAGTGCATGACTATTTCAAGAGGAGCGAAATCCCCACGGTATCAAAGCTTGCATCTCACGTAAACGAGGATAAAACACTGCCTTCACTTTAACCCGTAACAATACATCGCAAGCTTGTCGCACTCTGGGCACCATGAACCAGGTGCGAAGTTCAGTTAAGGTGTCACTGACACCACCTTGAAGCACAGTTGTGTGCGCTTGCAAAATGACGAGGCGCTTGACCGGGTGGTTGCACGGCAGCAGCACGGGCGTCTTTTCGTTGTACGTGACATCGGCGTTCTGAAGGCGAGTTCTAGTCTTCATGACGCCCTTTTCGTCGATGAAGGGATGCTGGAGCGGTATTCTGTAAGAGTCCATTTAGTGGACTTTCCATTTTGGCTGACGCTGATTGACTGCTGCTTCACGAGCAGGAAGGAGACTTGCTGGCACCTTCCTGTTCGTGAAGCAGCAGCCAATGGTGACAGCCGAAGTTGACAGTCCACTAAATGGACTCTTACAGAATACCGCCCCAGGTCTCTAATAACTCCAACTCCAAAAACTCCAACTTCAAGTTGGGGTCTCTCTTTGAGGTATCTGTTTCTATTTGTTTAAACCAGATGTTCTCAGCTTCTTCAAGCTCAATAGCTGTTAGTGCTACTTCTCTATGCAACGTTGGCGATCGACAGTTGTCCACGAAGCGTTTTAGACATGCTATCACTCTTGCAATCCATAACGAAGAACTAAATCTTTCAGCACTAAAAAGTGGTTCTCTTATCACGCTCACCAGTACTGGAACGCTGGTTTTTTAACTCAGAAGCAAATTGTTCGTCTGCTGGTCCAGAATCTTGACTGTCAGATTTCAGTGGCCAACTATTTGCCGTACGTAAAAGCCAGTTAGGTCATTTGGAACACAGCTGGCTATTTCGCCGGTCTGTAAGCGAAAGCCCACGCGTCAACAGAACAGCCGGGTTTTGTGTTCCCGGACAGTGATGCCACTGGTAAGAACCTTTGCTTGGCGTTATCTCGGTAACTCTGTTATAAACGAATTGCCTCCACTTGGCTGCCGATCTTTGTATCCAACAAAGCGTTGCAGTTGAGTCCGTCAACAGGTGGTCTTCTATTTTCCAGCGCCTTGACTATAGAGCCTCCCGCAAGAACTTTATGACTCTATAAGCCAGAAAAATAAAGCTCTTATGTCTGTCAGTCTGTAGATGCCAGAGTCGCGGCTACCAATTATAAACATGGTAACGTGATCCGTTTCATTGGAGCTACTCTACACTTCGGAAACAGAAGCTGAAAATCGACATTACCGTATTGATCTTCAAGTCTCAGATAAGCTAAGGCACCATAAGCAATAAAACTGGCATCCGCAAGTAAGTGAAGCTGGGAGCTTGTAGGCTTGTCCAGTTATAACTTCAGCTCACACCTAGGAAGTGAAAACTCCTGAAAACATTTAAGCTCATCGGACCAAGTTTCCCATTCGTGTCTAAGTGGCTCAGGCATAACTTCTTCCCACGCTGTGCCGTGCTAACACAATCTTTGAACGAGGACTTTCATACTAACTAGTAACGACGAACGGTGATAGCCAACCTAATGGATCGAAAAACCATGGGGGCGGGGCGTCTGAAGGGCACATCTCTTGGTGTCGTCCTTTTTTTTTTTGAGAAGCTGAAACAGCGATTCCGTGTTTAGAATAAGCTTGTCAGCAACTGTGTCCCATAGCAAACCTAGAACCTTCGTAGAAGCCACTGCTGAGACAGAGCCCAATCCATCAGCGATGTGCCGTCTTAGCTCATCATCATTGGTGGACCATTTTTGCAGCTTCATTCCCGCTTTCCTCAGTATGCGATTCGCTTCTTTATAAGGACGGAAAGCTTCTTTTGAAGAAGGAACTCCTGTGACGAGATCGTGAACGTAGAAATTCTCAGCAAGTTGCGTTGCAGTTGATCTTGGCGCAGAATCGACGTGCTTGTAATGATACTGGAGTGTCGTTGCCAAGAGGAATGGACTTGCTGTAGTGCGAAATGGCACTCGTGTCATCCTATAGGAGGGTTTCACAGGGCGGCGCCCCCGAGATGGCGCCAGCGTCGAAACGACTGCTACGCCATGATTCAGATCGCCCGGCAACCGGACGAACGTATGCGCGGGGAAAGCTAGGTACGATAGCGCGGGAGTGCTTCAGTGAAAATGGTGAACTGTGCCATGTTTGGTTGCAACAACCACAGCAAAAAGAAGTCCGGAGATCAGAACGCATCCGATGTCGGCTTTTTCTGCATTCCAAAAGTCACCGTAAATCAAAGTAAGCAAACGAAAGAGGTCACAGAGCGACGAAGAGCGGAGTGGCTCCGGCGTATCAATCGGAAAGACCTGGAAAACTCTGCAACCCACTACCGCGTGTGCTGTATACACTTGATTTCCGGTAAGTTTTCGAGCAATGTCCATCGGTTGGCTTTTGCTTTAAGTTGCCGTGAAACGCGTAGTTTTCGCAGCACAGGGGCGTAGCCAGGGGGAGGGGGGGTGTTGGGGGGCTCAACTCCCCCCCCACCCCACATACTCACCCTTTGTTCTCGTCGCTTCGCGCTGACATAATTCATGAAACCAGTGCTACTATCACAATTTCATTCATGAGCGCTTCCGTTTGGGTTGGTAATTTACAGCGAATCATGTCTGCATATGGAAAAAACTGTCACGGTGTTTGTCAAGGCTTTGACACTCTGTGAAGTTTTGGGCGAGAATGTGGCGGCCGCATTTTGAAGCAACAAATGCTCAACAAATGAAGCAACAAATGTGGCAGCCGCATTTTAGATGATGGCGAAAACGCTCGAGGCCCGTTCACTTAGATTTAGGTGCACGTTAAAGACCCCAGGGGGTCGAAATCTCCGGTATACATTTCCGCCACTTCCCTTCAGGTGCCGGTTAGGCCGCGCTCGTGCAGGATCTTGTCTGCGCGAGAAACGTCTCTTGTTTGCGATTGCGCCCCTACGGAAGGCTGGTAATTACTGTTGTGTTGTTGAATCCCAAACCAGCAATACGGAAGGCTGGTAGTTGCTGTTTTGTTATGGAATCCCAAACCAGCAATTTACACACGAAGGGGTTGATGACAGCATAGTGAAATTCCACCTACTCGCAACAGAATGCACGAAACAGACAGCCGACAAGCATGAATTACTGCTGTGCGCAGTACAGCGTAAGTAAACTCTTGTTGCAGTAGCTGACAGTTCTCGTCGGAGCTCACGCGTCCTGAGAAATTGATTATGCGCACTATGCACTGAACAAGGCCGGAGTTCATTCCTGCATCACTAGTACACCAATCAATCGAGATTCTGTGAGGTACAAGGCCGCTTCCTGTTTGCACCGGCGTAAGTGAAGCAGAAATGAGTTGCACGCACTACTTAAAATGCGTACACATGCCGTATCTATGCTGTGCGGTGAAATATTCTGTACAATTCTGAATCTGTTGACGCAAAGGCAAATGACGGCTGCACGCTCGCACACAGCGGAAGACACAGCGGCCCATGCACTTGCCGCACGAAATGCAACCCTCTCGTATGAGGTAGCAGGGCGACGAAAGCTTCAAAAAAAAAAATCCTTACGCGTTTTTGCGCGTATTTAAGTTTTCTAACGCAAAGACGCAGCGAACAAGCTATTGCTATGGAAGTAGGTATAGCCTGGTCACACGTGCATTTTCACGCGTATAGCCATCTTTGACTTTTAAAACGCACTTCGCCCCGACGAGGACGACGCCATCTACGCTTAACGGAAATTAACAATTAATGATGTCTTCTCCGATCGGGCGGGTCGTCTCAATGATGCGTTTTCGAAGACTGGTTCATTCAGTGGCGCGATGAGAGACCGTTGCTCCAGACGCCCACTGTACCTGTCGTACTTACTGTATTTACTGAGCTTAATTTCTTCACAAGCACACGCACACGCGAGGGGGGGGGGGGGGGGGGGCGGTCCGATGTCTTTGATATACATGTATAGAGTCTGCGTAAACTACGGATATTTAGTATCGATGACGTGACGTAGAGGATTGCAGAAGGTTGCCCCCCCCCCCCCGAAAAAAATTTCTGGTTACGCCCCTGTCGCGGCATGTTAAACACCTGTGTTTACGCAGCTGGAGACGGGCGCGCGCTGCGTCGCGGGCTCCTGCATGCTCAAGAAACAGTCGGTTAAACGCATTAGCAGTAAAGTAAAAAAAGCTGCAGTGGTTTAGCTCGGCTATGCCAGGATATACGTAGCGTTAGCAAAGGTTCAGCTGATTATTCTTAGCTTTCCTGGTTGTCTAGATTGTCAAGGATTAGCTTGATTGTCATGCTTACTGCTGCTCCAATGACACACACGCGGTATACGTATTATGTGGCACATGTATATAGCCTTCTTCTGTTCATTCCTCCTACGCTCAACCGCTAATTGCCAGGCAACTACTTCGGGATCCGATGAGTCAAGCTTCTCCGTTCTTCTGCGCTGTTGAGCAGCATTTGCGCTCTCCTTCTCCATGGCTATACCACACTGCCAAACGCCAGTCAGAAGCGCAGCGGCTCCAGCGCAGTGTCAGACGGCAACTGCACAGCGAGCGCGCGCCGGCGCCAGTGCGTCTACCACGGCTACGACGTCACTCCTCTGGAATGCGCGGACCGGCGGTGGTGAGTCGCGCGCGGCAGCGGCGGAGTGCGCGAGAGGTGCCGGCTCCGGTGGCTCCGGTGCGCAAGCCGTATGACATCACTGATCCTTGCGCATGCGCAGCACGGCTCTTGATGTGCCGCGCGAAACGGGCTTGGCTAGGCCAGTGTAGCTAACGCTACAAAACTAAAAACTTGGACATTTCGATAAATCACTATCGCTTGTGTGACAAATACTTTATTTTCGTTAAGTTTACAGAACATATGCATGATTTGACGGAGGAGCGGCTTTGCTCTAGGTAGGTGCTGTGTAAAGCTGCGGCGTGTTACCGACTGTTTACGCATCGGTAGACGAGCGCGGGCTACGTCGCTGGTTTGTTGAGAAAGCAGTCCGCTAAGCATATTAGCAGTGGCATCGCTGCTGGTTGCGTTTCCCAGGACGCCCTTCGTACGCAATGGGCGAAAGTGATCCGGAGTTCCGGACTAGGGGTCGTCTCTGCATCTTGGACACGGAAAGCCAAGGAGCAGCGACAGTTCCGTATCCCGGTATGATCGCTAGCGGAATTTAGTTTCGAATCTACGTAGAAATGGTGCAGCCTTATTTCTTGATACTTGTTCATTTACACGTTACTTACTAAATTCTACTCTTCACAGACGCACCTAGCATCTAAAAAGGCTGCAAAAAAAGTACAAGGCGCTCCAGCCACTGCAACCCTGCTTAGATGATGACAGCGCACTTCCCGTGCCACTGCAATGCGAAGACGATAATGCAGAAGTTGAAGAGCCTGAGATAACCATCCAGGAAGAATGCAGCGGTACTGGTATGTGTTACGCGATTTCATTCACATGATAAACCTAAACCCAAGCAGTGCTATGTGTTGAAAACTACGTCTTGTCTGGTATTTACATCTTTTCAGAGAAGAGAGACTTTGGGCAAAACACAGAGCTAACAATGCTTCAAATTCAGCTGCTTGAGGATGAAAATAACCGTCTCCTGTCGGAGTTGGTTGAAACCAAAAGCAAGCTTGGCACTTACATGCTGACTGAAGACTGCCTCAAAGAGAAACCAGACATGCTGCAGTTTTACAGTGGGTTGCCAAGCTTTGACCTGTTGTGGGCATTTTTCCTGGTTTTAGAAGGAAGTGTATCTCACAAAAGCCAGAACTGCTTCACAAAGTTCCAGGAAATGCTTGTCTTCCTCATTCGTCTCCGCCTCAACGTGCCATTGCAAGATTAGGCTTACAGGTGCTTAATTTTTGCATTACTCTGGACTTTGTTTTCATTCTGTTAACTGTACATATTGCTTACAGGTTCCATGTGTCCCGGGCCACAATCTCGCGAGTGATCAACAAGTGGCTAGACGTCGCTTTCGTTCGTCTTGAACGAGCACTAGTATGACCAAAACTTGAGGTCTTGCGTAAAACAATGCCAATGGTATTTAGGAAATCATTTGAGACAGACGTACTCGACTGCTTTGAGATATTTATAGAACGACCTTCATCAATGCTGTCTCGATCACAGACATGGTCTACCTATAAAAACCACAATACAGTTAAATATCTCATTGGCATTGCCCCTCAAGGAAATATAACCTTCATATCACGTGGCTGGTGTGGCTGTACTAGTGACAAGGCTATAACTGAAGGCTGCGAAGTGCTTGACAATCTTCTACCTGGCGACATGGTTCGAGCGGACAGGGGCTTCACAATATCGGACTCCGTGGGAATACGTTCCGCTAGGTTGGTGATGCCTGCATTCACAAAAGGCAAGCCACAACTTTCGGCTTTCCAGGTAGAGAAAACACGCAAGGTCGCTAATGTGCGCATACATGTGGAAAGGGTGATCGGTTTGCTACAGAACAAATTTCGCATACTAAAGCACACACTACCCGTCGAAGTGCTCACTGCAGATGAAGATGGCCCAATAGTGCTCGACAAAATAACATTCGTGTGTGCAGCGCTAGCTAACATCTGCGATTCCCTGGTTCCTTTTGCCTAGCTGTGTAAAGTATTTTAAAACGACTGGATTGAGAAGAGTAGGAGTCAAGATTAACGGGAAATATTTCAGTAGCTTACGGTTCGAAGGCAACATCGTGCTCCTCAGCAATGTTTATATCTACACTTTTTTTAACTAACATTACCGGCATGGTTTTGTATTACTATTCTGTAGTAAATATCCTTTTTTTTCTGTGTACTTCACTGTGCTACTTCATATTGTTTTCGTTACTACATTCCGGGAGGTCCCTTTAACTGCTTGAGCTCTGTCACCCTCTTCTGTGTATATTTTGTGCACTGACCATTGAAGGGCGAGCTATTGCGAAGACTGATACAATCTAAAACTTCAGTCTTCATTTGCAATCACCACAGTCACCACAATCACCACAGTCTTCATTTTGCAACAATGCAATTCAAGACAGTGTAACCATGTGCAAGCGTTATTAGTGTCAACACTCTCTCCCTTGCAAATAACAGGACTAGACAATGAAAATTACACCTCACAGTCAGCTGTTTGCATTCAGCGCAGTACTACTTCTTTGATCAACGTGCCCTCTGCAAGTTCACACACACTCAAAATGAAACCACTTGAACGAACTACTGTCACACCTTATCATTTTGCTAGACTGACTTTTGGCACACACAATACAGGACATCACTAATTAGGTTCACAACTATGCAATGAAAATTACACCTTACTCATACGCTTCTTGCATTCAGCACAATACCACTTCTTTGCTCGAGGTGCCCTTTGCAAGTTCACACAGCCGAAATGAAACCACTTGAACTTGCACGAGTCACTGTCGCACCTTATCATTTTGCCAGACTCCGGCTTTCGGGACACACAATACAGGACATCAGTAGGTGATTCAGAGTCCTGAGCCTCCTCTTCTGATGTGTCACAGCTGCCTCTGTTGGTCCAATGACTGAAGCAGAGTTCAGGGAGCACAACACACTCAAAGTAAAGCTGACATCTTTGCACCATTTATTTGCACAGGCTAGAATCTTTGTAGACTCTCAGCGTGACAAAATATTTCGTTGTCCACACAACGACATCACAATACGTCTTCTTGCACACAAGCATTTGCAGCTGTACCTGGTAATAGTAGGCATGATCTGTCCGAAGCCTCAGCTTTCCTCCCTGCAAAACCATGCAAGCTGATTGAGTCATTGCCGGCTACCCGACGGTTTTATGGGCACTTGATCTCAAGCACCCCATCCCCACAGCAGGTTCAACTGATAAGGCCGTCACGTGTAGCAGCCAAGAATGGCTGCTCTTGGGATATCTGCAGACCCGAAACGACGCACTTTAAGTTCACGTGAATACTGGTCGAGGAACTTGTGTATGCTTTTCTTGCTACGTCTTCACGGTCCCTACCCTATGCAGTCTGCGGGGACCAGGGGCCGTATTCTGTAACGCTTCGGTTTTCGAAGGATTCGGTTTGCGTGCAGCGATTGGTCGCCGCCTGGGTGACGCCATCGCCTCAGGGCGCGACGCATTTTTTGCTGACGTCACGCACATGTCAATCACGCGGAAACCGAATTTGTCCTCTGCTACAAAGCGAAGCCGCGTGCGCTGCTTCGGTCTGATCCGAAGCGCGGTGTGCCGTGTGCAGAGCCTGTGCGTGCCGTGTGCACGGGCGAGATCGCGGCACTCGGAGCAAAATGACGGCGTGTGCGGTGCCTGTGGCGCCTGTTATCGTGCTTTTAGCGAGCCTCCGTGATAGACAGCGACAACCTCGACGTCGACAAGACGCCTTTGAGATGACAGATGAGGGATTCAGGCGACAATTCAGATTCTCAAAAGAGACAGCGCTCCGACTGTGCGAGGAACTTGAGTGTGTATTTTGGCCGCAGCGCGAAGTTGGCGTACGACGTCCCACCTAGCGGCATAAATTGGTCAACCGAAGTAAACAAAATTCGTTAAGTCACTCACCGCCAATACAACTCACACGCGTTTCATGATGAAAAACGTAAACCTCACCGATACCATGAACAAATTATTTTTATTTACCAAGAAGCGCTCGTAAATTGCTATATTCTTACTCGGTTTGTGACGTTCACTGCCACAAAAAGAAACCTTCGCGCCGATTGGTCTCTGTCCTTTCACTTGTTTTCATTACATCAACGAACCGCCCCAATGTGACGCCACCGCCAAACCGAATCCTTCGAAAACCGAAGCGTTACAGAATACGGCCCCAGAACTGTGTGTCTTGAGGGTAGGAAATCTTCTTCAGCAGCGAGAGAGAAGGGCTGATTATGGAAGTCGTACATACTGCTTTGGCATTTGATGCTGTGATGCGGCCTGCTCGAAATGCGAACCACTTGGTGGACTTCGCTTGCTCTTTTGTCTCTGCTTCAACCAAGGTAGCAACCTGCAATCAGAATAACATGCATGCATAGTTTGATAAATAATCCTAACTGTATTACAAGAGGCCCACGTTCTGAACACAAATAAGTCCAGTAACCATACCTGTGGCTCAATGGTAAGGGTCCTCATTACTCCTGTGCAGTGCTCTCTCAGAGCGGCATCGGTTCCTGGAGCTTCGTCTTTGTGCAAGTTTGTCAAGATGGCCTGCGGGAATTTCCCGGCAACTGGAACAAAATCTTGTGCATATGATTCGTGTACAGACAAGAGAACTGGTCGGTTCCTGCTCCCATGACAGGCCGACAAAAACGATGACCACTCTTCGTCTGTGGTTCTTTCAACGGTCTTGCCCTGCCGTCTGTAAACACGGATTGCTTCTCCTGCATCCATGGGAACTTTCTTGGCGCGTGCTGAAGCAAAATCCACATCAGAGCACCACTTGCCTTCAAGGTGCCGCACATAGGGTGGCAGCCAGGCATTCTCTTCATCGGTGCATGCTTTGCCATCTCTCATTCTCACCACAACCTCTATATAAAACAATAGGGCTGCAGTGTGTGAACAAGCCTCCCCGAGGCCCGCCTTGTAAGTGCAGTGATCTCGCCGTCTTCTTTCGATTCAAGATCTCGCTGTCTTCTTTCGCTAAGAGCCAAGGCTCCAATGGCTTGTCACAAATGCCTGCAAGTGTCATACCTACAAAAAGTAGAGCAATCTTGTTAGTGTCCGCTTTGTCATGCAAATGACACAAAAGTAGAAAAAACGAAACAGCACTGCAAACGGATAATTTATTTATTATTTATTTATTTATTTACAGTACCCTCAGGGCCCAGAAGGGCGTTACAGAGGGGGTGGGTACAATAAACGATAACAAAACAACATGGTCAAACAATTAGTAGTATTTAGAGTGATAAACTCAAAATATGATCAGTTATTGCAATCTTGAAAGATGATGCCTCCTCGATGCAGGCGATGGATGGGGGAAGGCGGTTCCACTCGGCACTGGTTTTTGGCAGAAATGAATCGGAGAAAACATTTGTGCGACAAAAAGGAATGAACACTTTAAGCCGATGATCAAGACGCGACGACATGTACGAAGGTTCTGAAATAAATTCTTGTTTATGTGAGTTATTTTGATAAAAGATTTTTTGAAAAAGGCAGAGGCGGGAAATCTTTTGTCGAAGCTGCAAATTAACAAGGCCAAGGTTTGACTTCATTAAAGAAACGCTAGCTGTGCGAGAATAGTTTGATAGGATGCAACGTGCTGACCTGTTCTGAACTGACTCAATTGTGTCTGCTAATGTTTTTTGACCAGGGTCCCAGACTGATGACGCATACTCTAGCTTCGGTCTAAAGTGTTTTGTAGAGCAGTAACTTCAAATGGGGTGGGGCTCTAGAAAAATTCCTGCGAACGTAGCCAAGAGATCTGTTTGCATTGTTAGTGATGTGTTCAATGTGCGCATGCCACGAAAGGTTACTGTTTAGCTGAATTCCAAGATATTTATAGGAAGTCACGTGCTCAAGCTTGATTTCATTGATAATATAGCCGAAAGGAGTGGGTGAGTTTGACCGACGCGAGAAAGACATAATTTTGCATTTAGTCGGATTTAAGAACATTAGCCATTGTGAGCACCACCTTGAAATGTTATCTAGATCTGACTGAAGCATAAAGTTATCATGCTGATTAGTTATTTCACGGCATAGAACGCAATCGTCGGCAAAAAGATTAATAGAACTGTTAATTACGGCAGGCAAGTCGTTTATATAAATTAGGAATAGTAATGGTCCCAAGCAAGAGCCTTGAGGAACACCTGACTTCACGGCGCAGTGCGGGGATGCAGAATCGTTAGCTGTTATAAATTGGCTACGGTTGTTTAGAAAACATTCTATTCATTTCAGAATATTAGGATCAATATTAAGAGTACTAAGTTTAAGAAGCAATAAGCGATGAGACACCTTGTCAAACGCTTTCGCAAAATCTAGAAAGATACAATCAATGATCTGGCCTTTGTCTAAAGAGGAAGAAATGTTGTGTATAAACGACATTAGTTGCGTTTCGCAGGATTAGTTTTTGCGAAACCCATGCTGAGATGAAGTGAAGAAAGAGTTGGACTCCAGAAATGCGACAAGATTGGAAAATATTACGTGTTCAAGGATTTTGCAAGGGACGCTGGTAAGTGAAATGGGTATGTAATTGAGAGGGGAATGCGGGTTACCTGATTTCAACAGAGGGACCACCTTCCCCACCTTCCAGTCTGCGGGCAAAGTTGAGCACTCAATAGATTGGGTGAAAAGGTACATCAAAAATATGGAGGAGTAGACAGCAGTATTCTTCAAAAATTTTCGAATTAATTTCGTCGGCACCACAGGAAGACGATAGTTTTAAATCTTGAATTAACTTCAATATCCCCGCAAAATCGACAACAAGTGGATCCATGGGAAAGAAATCTTCTTTGCGCATGTGTGGCTCTGTATCAATACAGCAAACAGAAAATGATTTCGCTTAAGTATCATTTAGGACATTGCAACATTCTGCATTGCTCATGGTGTTACCATCGTTATCTGTAAGAGATATGGTATTTTTCATTTTTATTTGAATAGTACTCCAAAATTTTGATGGATTTGTAGAAAGAAGTGAGGGAAGATGGGTATTAAAAAAACATCCTTCGCTTCTTTTAACGCGGTACGATAAGCATGCAGCGCATTAGAATAATCATTCCAACGAGTAGATGTTCGACTGCGTTTTGCAAGACGGAAAAGCCGTTTTTTCTTGTTTGACAGTCTTTTTAATGTCGTGGAAAACCAAGGAGAGCGTTTATTTCCGGAAGGTCTGCGCAGTGGCACGTATTTAGCGACAAGTGACGTGGCTTTGTTTTTAAACAAGTTCCAATTTTCTTCCACGGTACGGCTGAAAAATTCTCGTATACAGTCGTAGATGAATACGGCAAACTCATTATTAATTGCAGTGTAATCACCACTCACATAATCTCTGATAAATTTTGCATTGTTCTTCTCACATCTAACGGGGCCTGTTACAAAAAAATGTAAAAAACAGTGATCGCTTAGTCTGGGGAAACAAGTTAAAGAATGTACTAAGTTTGGGTCAGTGACAAGGATCAAGTCTAGAGTGTTAGATGAAGTAGTGCCAGCTCTAGTAGGCCCAGAAACAAGTTGCGTAAGATTAAAATTTAGGCACAAGTTAAGGAAAGATTGACTTTCGGCGGATGTGCCGACAACGAAAGGCGATAGCGAAGTCCACCTTATTTTAGGGAAATTAAAATCACCTAAAAGGAATAACGGTGACTGTGGAAATTCTGAGACGAGAAAATTCAGGATGTCATGCAGTTCATCGCAAAAAGTAGATGGTGCACTTGGCGACCGATAACACGCACAAAGCAATATGTTTTGACGGTTTATAACAATACGAACACAAACCACTTCTAAAGACGACAAAAGTGAAATCCTATAAGACACTATATTGTCGGCGACGGCAATTAATACACCACCACCTGATTTTAGGTCGCGGTCATGACGGTGAACAACGTAATTCTTGTCACAGTGGAACAGCTCTTCGCTAAGAATTGCTTCGCTAAACATAATGGGCTCAACCACGATCTAATTTGCGCATGTAATAAGTCACAGGTCCCGCGATGCCATTTATTTATTTATTTATTTATTTATTTATTTATTTATTTATTTATTTATTTATTTATTTATTTATTTATTTATTTATTTATTTATTTATTTATTTATTTATTTATTTATTTATTTATTTATTTATTTATTTATTTATTTATTTATTTATTTATTTATTTATTTATTTATTTATTTATTTATTTATTTATTTATTTATTTATTTATTTATTTATTTATTTATTTATTTATTTATTTATTTATTTATTTATTTATTTATTTATTTATTTATTTATTTATTCATTTATTTATTTATTTATTTATTTATTTATTTATTTATTTATTTATTTATTTATTTATTTATTCAATACCCACAGCACCTTTACAGGCATTACAGTGGGGGGAAATACTCCAGTACGGCGGCATCCAGGTGCTGTGGCAGTGGCGGGATACGTGACCAACTCGGTGGCAGCGGAAGCAGATCGGTTTGTCGTTGGGGGTACGCCATTCAGCATGATTGCGTGGTCGGGGAGCGAAATACTGGTCGTTGAAGGATGTGGCCATGTGAATGGATGCCGAATCAGGTCGGGAGACAGAGCTGGCGGTAGGGATGCCAAGGTTGGCAATTTCTTGCCGCACAACTGCTTGTATGACGGAAATAGTAGGGGCCGCTGGGTCAAAGGTACCGTCGAGGGGTCGTGGATGAAGGGGGGCCGGACTCGCCGCTTCAATCTCACGGCGAACGATACGAGTGACGTTCTCTTGAAATGGTCGTGTGGCAGGAAGAGCGGAGCAAGAGGACGTGGCAGGGGTGTTTGGGAGCCGGGAAAACTGTGGGACGACGCGGCGGCTTTTGGCTACCTCGAAGCGGCGGCATTCTTTGACGATGGCGTCGACAGTAGAGACGTCGTTATAGACGAGCAAGTTGAAGGCGTCGTCCGCGATGCCTTTTAGGTTATTCCCCACCTTGTCAACCTCTGTCATGTGCTCGTCGACTTTGCGGCAAATCGCGAGCACTTCCTCTATGTGGGCGACATACGATTCTGTCGACGACTGGACACGGGTAGCAAGCTCTTTCGCGCAGCCTGTTGGCGACCTGATGGGTTGCCAAATAGGTCGCGAAGCCTCTCTTTGAAAGTGTACCAGCTGGATAGCTCAACCTCATGGATACGAAACCAGACACGCGGTGTCCCGTCCAGATAAAATAGCACATTGGCAAGCTTGATGGTAGGGTCCCAGTGGTGGCTTCGGCTAACACGCTCATACATGCTGAGCCAGTCGTCGACGTCAACGCCATTTTGGGCGGAGAATGTCCCAGGATCTTGTTAGGACCTTGTTAAGCAGGACTTATTACCACCCATCTGTTAATTCTCTCAGCAACTGCGCCTCTGCGCAACAGCCACGACTCTCCGGCAGCACAATCATTCGGAATAACAGTCCTCACTTGCATGCAGTCACTCACCTTTGATACTTAAATAGTGCTGTTATGCGTTACATTCGAACGGAAAGGACTATTCGGCGTCGTACACACACACACACACACACACACACACACACACACACACACACACACACACACACACACACATATATATATATATATATATATATATATATATATATATATATATAAGATGGTTTTGCCTGCTATGAATATTATTTCTGCGAATGCGAGTTTTATTTGCAGTATTCACTAGTAAGTGTGTTTGTTACTGCAAACACGTGCGCTTATTCACCCGGTCGGGAGTTCTCACTTTTTCAATTATTGCATTTAGAAGATTTGTTATTTTTTCCCTAATTAAGGCATCCGATGGAGTAGAAGTGTTTGGTTTCGTTACTAGAGTGAAGCATTCATCACAGGAAATGGTTTCGTGGATTTTTCGTGCGATATATCCACCAACCATTGCTAGTGCAGCAACATCTGGTGTTGGGAGCAACGTCTTCCCCCTGTCGAGATGCTCCTCGAGGGTCGTGGTACGCTTCCTGAGGGCTGCATCGCTTCGTTCGGTTTGCTTTCGAGGCTGCAAATATGATGGAGACTCTTGGAAGACGCTGGGCACAACGCCTTTCTTCAGTCTTCGCGTCGTGCACCCTTCTTTAAAAAGTCGGACGGGACGAATTAAGTGTCGGCTACAAACAGTGGAATAACAAGATGTGCTATTTGGGGTCAGACTCCAGTTGTCTCTCGAGATTACCTTAAGCCACTTTTCGCGAAGTTCTTGGTCACTGGGAATTTCGTGGAATGATACTCCGGTTTCTTTCCGGCCGCTCCATGATTTGCAGTGCGGTATGCAGCAGTACGGCATTGTGCAGCATTCGGGGCGCAACCAAACTTCTTAGCTTGGACAGCCGCCTTTTCTCTTTATCGGTAGTGCTGCACACAACAAAAATACCACTTTTAGGCATGTTGCCTTGAAACAAGCGAATTTTCTTTACGATGTAACACATTTAACAGAGAACTTACCCGAGTCGACCAAAAGTTGGAAGAAAGCGCACACAGGCACGGCTGTCTCAGTGAGTGCTGCAGTTAGCAAAGCACTTTGGCGACACGCACCACACTAGAAAGAACATCAACTGGCAAGCAGAGTTTTAGAACAAGCACGGTAAACTAATTTTGAACGCGGCGGGAAAACCGCAGCGTAGCGGTGTGCACCTGCTGTTGCAGCGAACGCCGAGTGAGCTATTATGGGACGCGAGCGCCCCTAGGGGAACGCCGAGGCGTTCAGGGGACGGCGATGAGGGACCGACCGCGCAGGCACAAAAGTTATAGAGGAGGCTATGCTTTAGAAGACAGCGGCATTTGCCCCTCAAAGGCGGATGGACACGAGCCGGCACCAATAGGCGCGCACTTCAGGTGACGTCATGAGCCGGACGGCCGGTGTCCCCGCCGACGGAGAACATGCCTAACATGGCCGCCCTCGCTTCGAACTGGGCCGAGTCGCGTCAGCTCTGTGCGTCTCCCTTCGTCAGAGTGAATTCGAATTGTTTGTGGTGGTCTGTCATGCCGGAAATATTATTGTGAGCTTACGATGCACAATTTGTGCCGCGTGCGTTTGTTCTGAGCCGTGAGCCGGCGAAGAAAGATTGCAGCGAACATCGGTGGCGCTGCGTTGCGCTTCGTGTGGAAACAAGATCCCGCGGCGGCATACGGCTGCAAACAAACATCGTACGTGTTTGTTCCGTGGTGTTTTGTTTTGCTCCTAAGTGAAGTTACGACGAGGAGAGTTCGCCAAAGTCTTGTACCTACTGTGAGCGGCGGGTGTGTTTGTGTACTGTGCCCCTGCGTTTCTCGTCGGACGTGGTGCAGTGATGGAGCAAAACCATTATCAGGATAAATGAGAAAAGCGTGCGCGGATGAAACCAACCTGCGAGTTTCTCAACAGAAAAGATTTGTGAAAGCAACCTCCAACGCAAAGATTCGTTGCTGTCAGCTCAGCGTGCAAACGACCGATCGTTGGCAGCAGTGTGATAAGATAGCCGAGCGTCTAGCGGCGTCGTTCGAGTGTTGTGTAGCACCGTCGATTGATTGCTTTCCACCAATGCTAACAATCAGTGACTAACACGCGCTGCTTGAGCGAATGTCATTGGATTGTTAACGGTCAGGCGTTTGGAAGCATGCAGTGTTTGTTTCCTCAATGTCAGCCTGAATGCTAATTTAAAATTATGACTGATACACTGGTGCCGTTGCAAGGGAGCTTGGCATGAATTCGCGTCGCTGTGTGGCTTAGAACTCTTCGTTCACTGCACGCGCCAGCTGTAGAAAGCCTGCTGTGACACAATCGCGCATAAGCTGTGCTGTCAGCGCTCGACTTGCTTTCCCACAACACAGCTTTGCGCTTTGTCGTGATATGTCGCTGCTAAAAAATTCCTATGACAGTGAAGGCAACAGAGCCAATGTGTACATTAAAAAAAAGTACGACAAAGTAGGCACAGCTGCTTGTGAATTGACTCCTAATAGTTCTACTCGCGTCTGCGTTAAATGTGTGTGCGTGTTTTCTTGTGTGTTTGTGATATTTGTTATTTTGCCCTTTTTTGTATTTTATATCTTAGTTTTCGCGCTCGCGTTTGTGTTCATGTGTGTGAATATGTGAGTGCTTCCGTGCGTGTATGTATTTGTTCCTATTTCTATCCTATTACTTTTGCATTTGTTCTTGTAAGCATGCTGCAGCCACGACTTTCTTTACACTTCCATTAACTCGTCTCATTCAAAGCACCAAGTCCTGTGAATAGCAGGGCTGGCCTCTTCGATGTCATTAAAGCTATTCTCTCTTGTCCACCTTGCCTCCTCAGTCTGTCACCTTGCTTTGTTTTCTCCTACTATTCTGACCTTGCTTCTTGTGCTGTTGCCGCAACGTGATTAGCCAACTTGCACCAAAGAAAGTTCTATCAGCTGTGACAACAGAAACATTGACAGATACAAAATGTTAAAAGCATCACATGGCTTGCACAGTTACTTCGTCTCTTACCCCTGTTAATGTGTTTATGCATCAGTGCATACGGTAGCTTACCAGAAGTGCACATGAAAAGGTGCCATATTGTGAAACAGCACCTTGCTATGTTGTTGCATTCAGTCTTAATAAACAGATGGTTTTGCTGCCCGTCACACGTAGTGGTACACATATATAACATTGTGCAGTGGGGTATCATTTCCTGTCATTAAGCTTTCATCATTACAAATGCAGTTTTCTAGTGAATGGAGTCCAGCAAAGCAGTGCTGTGAGAGCTTTTGCAACTTTCACCATTTATTACTTCCCCAATGTCACTGTCTGAATCTGTTCGTCACTTTGCCTACGGCTTGTAATGAACAAAGTGCCTCACTAAAACACGTTCAACTTTACTGAGCATTTTTCCGGTACGTAAATATGACAAAAAATGCTAGCAAAGTTAATCACGTTAATAATTGTACTTGCATTCGCATTACTTGCTCGAGTCAGATTAATAAATTGAAAATTGGCTATGACAACACTTCAATTTTCAGTGCAGACTGCTAACTGAGCCATAAAGCGTGCTCCGACTAATTTCACTATGGGGCGCGTCAAACTCGACGTTGGCTGCCTGAATGAGCAGTTTGGGCCTCACTAAGCTAATGATGTTTTATATTTGTTCTCTTAATCGCATTACTTGTGTGAGCCAGATAACAAAATAAACAATGCAACCACATGAATGTGCTTTGGCATTCAAGCTGCTGACAGTGGCTGTCAGTTTGGTGTTGTCTGCTGCTATTTCACCACCACTCGCTATGAGATGACTGCGATTTCCAGTGCAGACTGCTAACGTAACCATAAAGCGTGCTCTGCTGCTATTTCACTATGGGGCACGTCAAACTCGACGGTGGCTGTCTGAATGAGCATTTTGGGCCTCTCTAAGCTAATGATGTTTTATATTTGTTCTCTTAACGCATTACTTGTGTGAGCCAGATAACAAAATAAACAATGCAACCACATGAATGTGCTTTGGCATTCAAGCTGCTGACAGTGGCTGTCAGTTTGGTGTTGTCTGCTGCTATTTCACCACCACTCGCTATGAGATGACTGCGATTTTTAGTGCAGACTGCTAACGTAACCATAAAGCGTGCTCTGACTACTGCTATTTCACTATGGGGCACGTCAAACTCGACGGTGGCTGCCTGAATGAGCATTTTGGGCCTCTCTAAGCTAATGATGTTTTATATTTGTTCTCTTAATCGCATTACTTGTGTGAGCCAGATAACAAAATAAACAATGCGACCACATAAATGTGCTTTGGCATTCAAGCTGCTGACAGTGGCTGTCAGTTTGGTGTTGTCTGCTGCTATTTCACCACCACTCGCTATGACATGACTGTGATTTACAGTGCAGACTGCTAACAGAACCATCAAGCGTGCTCTGACTGCTGCTATTTCACTATGGGGCACGTCAAACTCGGCGGTGGCTGCCTGGATGAGCATTTTGGGCCTCACTAAGCTAATGATGTCTTATATTTGTTCTCTTAATCGGTTTACTTGTGTGAGCCAGATAACAAAATAAACAATGCAACCACATGAATGGCTTCCCCAATGAGCATTTTGAGCCCGCCAACGATAATCAGGGTTAACAATAGTGTTTCAATTCAGATATGCCAGCATTTAAATGTGTTTCTATGCCACTTCTTAAATCGACCACAATGTGTGCAGGACGTTGCTTATCAGAATTGAGCTTCTATTATAAGGAATATGCCATAAATGGAACTGCTTACTTATTTTAGAGGTCACGGAATGGATGGTTGGCTGTTGCGAACCCACCGGCAAAATTTTCGTAGCCCTAATAAGGGCTGTTCTTTTGTTAATAAGAAGCGTTTATGCTTCGTCGAGTGGCTCAATGCCAGACAGCTCGCAGTCGGAGTCGCTGTCTTCAGTGTCATCTTCACCCAGCTGGATGATGATGGGTTGAATGTGCTCACTCCCAGACGTGTCAAGTCTGAACTTTGCCTCCAAGTCCATCACATGCTGAACGCTCTTCCTCCAGTCTTCCACCGTTACCTGCTTGATTTTCTCCCTCAAGATGACGTCGACCGTGGACAGCTTGAAGTCTCTGTTGTCCGCAGCGATGCCATTTTTGACCTTGGCCCACGCAAGCTCAATGGGATTAAATTCGCAGTGGTACGGCGGGAGCCTGAGTACAATGCAACCGGCCTTTACAGGTGTGTTGTCTACGATGTAGCTCGGAAAGCGTGACTTTACAGATGCCACCAGCTCAAGCAACTGCTTCTTTATCCTTTCACCGTAGGTGATGTTCTTGCTTGTGAGCCACTCCTGTATCTTTTCCTTCTTCCAGGCTGTCGTCGGCAATTTCTCTTCTCGCCGGCTATGGTAAGGTGCATTATCTAAAAAAACAATGACGCTGCCAGCTGGCAACTCCTGCAGAACGTCATTGAACCAGCCCTCAAAGCGATTGCCGTCCATTATTTCCTCGTGGTAGTCGCCTGTCTTTTGGCCTCGGAATATATCCAAGCCGCCGTCGACGAAACCATCCTCGCTGCTGATGTGCGTCACGATCAGGCGCTGACCTTTCCCAGAAGGTTGTTTTAGACCCGTCGTCAGACCATTTGCTCGAGCCAACAGGCGTCCGCGCTTCTGCACCACGGTGTCTGTCCACACGATCGACCGAGTGTGTCCCGCCGTCACCCATGTCTCGTCCAGGTAGAAGATCTTTCGGCCTTTCGCCCGGTAGCGCTCCACGTCACGGAGGTAGCGATTCCGCCAATCGGTGATGTCATCCCGGTCGATAAGCAGCGAGTTGCGGCTTCTCATTTCGTGCTTGAAGCCGATCTCGGCAAGCAGGCGACGCACAGTACACCGCCTTAGTGATGGTAGTTCCATACGCTCCGAGAACTCGGTAGTTACCTTCTCGACCGTCGGTATCTCGTTGCGGCGAAAGAAATCGTGCACACATGATCTCAGCGCGCACAACTGAAGCTGTCAAACTTCGCGCTGCGTCTCCTCTTCTCCGCATTGCGTGGGCGCTTTCGCGAGGGCGTCGTCAGTTTGCAACCCGAAAAATGCGAGGCTTTAACTTCCTGCCTCACCCTGAACACAGTCCTTTCGCTTACACCAAGCATGTCGGCGACAAACTTGCTCGTGTCCTCCACGCTGCGTTCAGGCTGCCTGTTACGCCAAAACGTGTAGCAGTGGAAGATCATGTTGCGTGAATCGCTGTTCAGGATGTGGCCGCTCTTGTTCGTGCCGAGGCTCCTTGGTGGTGTGGTCATCGAGGCGACACAAGGCTCGTTGGGCAACGAAGGATCGCGTTCCGATGTGACCTCGCTGGGCTCCATGGCGGAAAACTGGCACGGAATGCCGCGCGCGAACGTTCGGGAACTCACGAGATCGCAGGTTCGCAACCGCGAAAAAAAAAGAAAAAAAATATTAATTAAAAATAAGCCCAACACATTAAAAAAAATAAGGTTGTGCAAACACACAAAAAGTATATATGAATCTTATGCTATTAAGCCAGCGACTGCTACACCCGGTGCCGTCCATCTTGCTCTGTAGCAGACGACGCACAGCGTTGTAGAAGGCACGGAGTTAATTTTCTCTGGCGATCCGGAATGTGCAGTAGCATTTCCATCATGATAGTTTTACCAAACCATTCGTCAAGATACACAAATCTTATTTATACCGACAAATACGTGTTTTAGAAGCAGTCACAATTTTTTGAGTGGGACTATTTCTTTAGTCGCGGAGGAATTGGCTGCTGCGCTTCGGTCAACTGGGCGGGGCCTCCTTCTGTCTTCTAAAGTTGTACCCGACTATAGTACACTCTAGTTCCCGACGCGCGTTCTCTTTCTCTCGTTCCCGACGCGCGCTCTCTTTCTTTCTCGTCCGTAGCTAGGTGCGCTGCGGTGCACAAGGGCGTTCGTTCCCGACGCGCGTTCTCTTTATCTCTCGTCCGTAGCTGTGGTTTACCCGAATGATCCCCCGGTGCTTCGCCCACTCATCATCATTCACTTCGTGGTTATGCTGTGATTTTTTTACGATACCGCAAGGAAGGCGTGATGACTTGCGCAAGAAGCAGTGGCTGCACAACATTGGCTGAAAGAACTTGGTTCCGTCAAGGAACAGTATTGTTTGCGAGGTAAGGCGCCTTTCTTATTGCTCATATCAAAGCATCCCCTAATGCTGCAATTTTTAAGTTCTTCCGGCCTGCGCATTAGCGTTTTTGTTGCGGCAATTTGTACGTTGCATAAAAATGGGGTTCTCAGAATGCTGAATATTCTGCTGGGACTCCATAACCTCGCACGTCGTCAACTGTTATGCAATCAGAAATGCAGCACTATAGATTCTACTTTTCACTGAACAAATATATCCGAAGAAACAGCCTCTCGATCGCACTTTTCGTGATTGTTAAGGCCCAACCGCATGCACGCGATATTCAAGCGACAGCGACAAGCGACGCGACAGGCACACCCTGTCGCGCTGTCGGGTCGCGGCGTGGGGCAACCACATGAACGCGACATCGCGAAACAGAGTAGCGACGGATTTGCATTGTTGTGCGAATAAATGTTATCTTGTGCGCGTAAAGAAATCTCAATTTTATGAAACGGTCAATGTTCTATCTAGACCTAGCTAAAATATGCTATCATCCCCAGTGAAAATCCGTCCCATGCATCCCCAGTGGAACTCCGTCCCAAGCCGCCAGCGTAAGGTGCCGTGGCGCCATCTGTTGAGTAAAACTTAAAACACTTTCTCGGCTCTCGGTGGCGTCTCAGGCCTAACAGCGTCAAAACAAAACAACCGATCTCAATATTAACGACAAGAGAGCGCCGATACTTAGTCTTCAGCTAGCGATGAGGTGAAGCGATGACTGATTGTACTATTTATTTTTTGCTGTCACAGCAGAGAGCAAGTTGCAAGAGCGAATTCAGATCGAAGCGGGCAGATTGATTGCTGCCATGTTGTTGTGCAATCGCTGTCCCCAGCGGATGTCGTCGCGCTGACTTCCGGGCGACAAGCGATATTTTCTGGCTGGCCAGAAACCGGCGACACGACCAGCGACAGCCACGGATAGCCCTCCGCGACGGCAAAACCTGTCGCTCGTCGCCGTCGCTTGTCGCTGTCGCTCGAAAATCGCGTGCATGCGGTTGGGCCTTTATGATCCGTTGCCTGTTTTACTTAAAATCGGAATAGCAGCTTGTAGAGGAGCTATTTACAGCTTCGATGTGTGTGTCATTCACTTAAATACAATGAATGCAGGGCCTGAATAAAATTTGTGGGAAGTATACCCGTGGTATTGCAGGTGACGAGCGCCCGCTAGTCCACATTTTAAGGCGAGAACCTTAGTTGGATATGCTTCAAGGTGAGCGTTTGAGGTACAGAAAGTAACGTGACCTAATGAAGGCCAGAAGCGCGCCAAATCATGTCCAGTCGTGTATAATTGTCACGGAGCGGCATATTTTCGAATGGTTTGGACGCTGATTAACGACACGCCGAATTACGAGCGTCAAACACGTGGGCTCCTGACTGTGCAGCGTATAATGCATTCGACATCGACACGCCGAATTACGAGCGGCAAACACGTGGGCTCCTGACTGTGCAGCGTACAATGCATTCGACGTCGACACGCCGAATTACGGGCGTCAAAAGCGTCGTGGCCGCTCGGGCTGCCATCTCGATTCCAGACACGTCACGCCGATTACGGAACCCCGAAGTGTGCGCGTACGGCCACGTGGTAGTACCGGGCTCAACCTTGGCCCTTGACATTGGGAGAGAGGCTAATCTGCGGTTCTTCGTCCATAGTGAGAGCGCGGCCAAGATTGTTGGGAGCTAAGAGAGCTGAATTCGGAGAATGCTACGTAGCGGCAGTTTCCCTACCTAGGGAACTAGGGAAAGGAGAGGCTATTTAGGCGCATGTTTTGGGCCCTGCTGAGTAGTCTAGAAGCTGAACCTATGCGCTGCTGAGAAGCCGTTGGGGGGCTAGTGCCGTCCAGTATCGCCTGGGCCGCCTGGCCACGTCGGAACTCCGAGGAACTTGTTGACGTACGAGACGTCAAACCAGCGTCTGCAACGAAGCTCACGGTAGTTCGCCTCAAGTTAGCTCAACCTGCTTGAGGGTAGTCGTCAGATCTAGACTCCCGGGAACCCCAGCTCAGCAATTCGCATCCACCTCGACAAGATCGGACCGCCAGCCTTCTTCGGGAAGGCTTTGTGCACCGACTTCCACAGTTTATGGACTTGCTGCTGCTGCCCGGCAATGCGTATGACACCATTTGTTTTCTTTGGAACTTTGATTTCTTTTGAACTTTGCCTTAGTGAAATACTGTTAAGTGTATTCTTGTGTATTTGATCCTCGCACTGTTTCATATGTATATGTACTGTTAATTGCTCGTATTTATTTGTCTTCATCATTGTGTGATATCAAGTTCAGGTGTGTTAGTCTCTCTTGTGTTTTTCTTATTATTTTATTTCATTAACTTGTGTATATTTATCAGTCGATAAATATCTTGCTTTTTTGTTTACTCCCGACTCTGACTCTTTTCACTGTGCTCGCTTGCGTACGGAACGACCAACCAGCTTGTCTACCCCGTCGATTGACTTCGCGCCGACGACGAATCGGGGACAGCTGTGACATAAACTGGCGTCCGCGAACAGGACGTTCCGTACAAAAGCAGCACGGTGAACGGAGAACGATCATCGTGGAGAGAGGGATCGATTAGTGCTACTGACACATTCTTGTGCGGTGTAGAAAGCATGTGCATGCGAATTGTGAGCGCACTGTTTTTGGTAGTGTAGCCGCATTTTGGAGAGAATGGAGTCTGAAAAGTGGATAGAAATAGGCAAACTGTTCGGCCTAGAGGGCGATGAGCTGAGGACATGGGTTGCGCAACAGCTGGAGCGGGCGTTGGCCCGAGAGAAAAATGAGAAAGAGCGGGCGTTGGCCCGAGAGAAAAGGGAGAAAGAGCGAGTGGCGGTGAAGGAAGCGGTAGAGCGCGAAATACGGTTGTTACAATTAATGATTCAGTTTAAGCAAACTGGCAACCTCAGCAGGGCTAGCAACGAGCACCTAGAAGTACAGGAGGAGCAGCAGGGAAGTCAGGTGCCCGTAGAAGTCGCGCACGAAAAGTGCGAAGAAATCGCACACACGGTTCTGCCGATAGTAGGAATAGAGGCTAATCTTTGCGAGCCTAACAAAGGTGATGCCAGATCCGCAGACCGTGGCGTAGTTGTTGAGGGACCCGTTCATGGGGAACAGATTGAGCGCGACGTGATACTGTGCCAAGTGAATGCTAGAGAAGCAGCTAGTATGGCTGTAGATGATTTGACGCAGTTATCCCGGGAGTTCGTCGCGAATGTTGCGCCTACAGAAGTAGTCCGAAGTGACGCGAACGTGTTAGGCAAGGGCACCAGTAGAGAGTGCCATCGATCAGAAAAGTGCGCTGAAGCACAGTGTGGGCAGGACAGTGCAGTTGGGGACAGCGCACAAGTAGGCGAGCTACGGTGCGCTAAAGAAAATAGCTGTATTACACCGAGGTTTTTGGAGCTCTCCGACAGTGAAGGTGGATTTGAGAGGGGTGATTTACCCGCTAATCATCAAGACCGAGCGGTTGAGGTGGAAATCGTGACCGACGATATACGTGCTGGTCACCACGAGGAACCAGAGGAAGGCTTGGAAATTAGCACCGCGAAGCGTGCTAGGAGAAAGAAGCGGCGTCGTAAAGTTCGTAATGCGGCAGAGAAGGCAACGCAGCCGAGGAAAACAAAGGGCGCTAAACTCTGCGGGGAGCCCAGTGAAGAATTTCGAAAGGTGCGTTTGCAGATTGCAATGTCTCCAGCAAGAGCGCGTCCGAGCCGCCGGGGGAGGAAGAGAGAAAAGGGCCGTTCGTCGCGGGGGCGGACAAGGGCAAGGGTCCCGGTGTGTTCCCCCTCGTTCGGTTCCTTGAAGAGTGTGCACGGCATGGCACAGAAGAGAGAGCCGATACGGTGCCGTGAATTAGGCATACGCGTCAGTAAAGTTGCAGTGCGATGCGTGAAAGGCATGCTGCCTGTTCGTCGAGGGTGGGCAGCGAGGAGAATGGCCGCTGTACCTTTTGTGTTCCCTCGTTGACCAGACGAGCTGCCAAACCGCGCCCGCCTCGAGTACGGCTTAAGGACGTCCATTAAATATTCGGAATGAAAAGCGGCAATGCAGGTTTTTGTAGACACATTTTGTTTGTTTCTTTATTTTTTCCGTGTTAGGTTAATGTTTTAGAGATCGTTTGGGTGAGCAAGTTCGGAGCTTTGTGTAATTATTTTTGAAGCCCTCCGATATTCTGAGAGAGCTGGCTTGCGCGCGTAGAAAGTTTTTGAAAACTTTGTTTTTTTGATATGTCGTTCTTTCTGTAGCAGTTAGGCTCGCTTGTGGGTGAAATACGCTGTATCGGTTCACTTTACCCAAGGGTTCAGGATTTCTTTTATTGCGATAGCAATTATATGGACACTCAAAAGCAGATTTCTGCCGTCGGCGTCGCCGTCGGCGTCGCCGTCGCCGTCGCCGTGAGGTTCCGTATGACGTCATTTGGAGATGAAATCGTCGCCGCGCGCCGAACGCTGTATGTGCGAGTGAAAGGGCGCGAGGGGCGCGTCTTTCACGGGGAGTGAACGCACGGCGGAGAACAAACGCGCGTTCTGCGCCGTGCTCGCTTAAGGGCTGCAGAAGTAGGCGTCTCTTTTCTCCTTTACAATCACCATATATGTAGAGCAAACGCGCCTTCTTCGGACGCGCGAGAGGCCGTGGGGGAGGGGGAGGGAAGGGAGGCGACGTTTAGCTGCGGCACCAAGTGCCTATTTATATCAGAGGCTCCAGCAACAGTCACCAACGCCGCACGCATTTTGAGCTAACGCGGGCAAAACGCCGATGGCGTCGACAACAGTTCTGCGTGTTGTTGCTACCAAAGCCGCTCACCTTACTTCGTATGACATTGCTGTGTTGCTATCGCATTCATTGCTTCGCCCTTAGGGCGAAACTGTGACATTTTTTTCTGTGAGAGAGGGTCGCTTTATTTTGAAGGAGCCGTGGGGCGGCCTTGTCGTTAGGAAGAGTGTTTGCGCCGTTCCTTAAAGCGTGTCTTCCGCGAACACAAAGGGAAACAAAGCGTTGGCGTGTGTCTCGCATGTGTGTTTGGAAGACGACAGCGTTTGCGGTTCAATTGGTGCATGGAAGTACTTTGCTAGATGCGCAACTATTCTGGTAGTTCTGAGCGCGTGTTTGGCGCACGTTTTTTGGTTGCCATTGCACTACTGCGTGTATTAAAGCTGATGTGGAGTGTGAGCAGACTATTCATGGCAGGTGTGCTGCATATGTTATTTCGAGTACCAGTTATTTGCGGTCATTGTGCAGTCGAGTTGGAGAATGTTGTTGTTGTGTGCCTGGACGTGTGGTGTGTTCGATTTTTTTTTTTTGCATGGTACACGTGGTTATTAGATGTATAATGTTATGTATACATAGAATGGTCTTCTTTTTCTTGTTTTTGTTTTCGAAAATGCCACTCGTGTAAGTGAATATTATGTGATAATATTCTGAAAGTGGGGGGCTGTGTCACGGAGCGGCATATTTTCGAATGGTTTGGACGCTGATTAACGACACGCCGAATTACGAGCGTCAAACACGTGGGCTCCTGACTGTGCAGCGTATAATGCATTCGACATCGACACGCCGAATTACGAGCGGCAAACACGTGGGCTCCTGACTGTGCAGCGTACAATGCATTCGACGTCGACACGCCGAATTACGGGCGTCAAAAGAGTCGTGGCCGCTCGGGCTGCCATCTCGATTCCAGACACGTCACGCCGATTACGGACCCCGAAGTGTGCGCGTACGGCCACGTGGTAGTACCGGGCTCAACCTTGGCCCTTGACATTGGGAGAGAGGCTAATCTGCGGTTCTTCGTCCATAGTGAGAGCGCGGCCAAGATTGTTGGGAGCTAAGAGAGCTGAATTCGGAGAATGCTACGTAGCGGCAGTTTCCCTACCTAGGGAACTAGGGAAAGGAGAGGCTATTTAGGCGCATGTTTTGGGCCCTGCTGAGTAGTCTAGAAGCTGAACCTATGCGCTGCTGAGAAGCCGTTGGGGGGCTAGTGCCGTCCAGTATCGCCTGGCCACGTCGGAACTCCGAGGAACTTGTTGACGTACGAGACGTCAAACCAGCGTCTGCAACGAAGCTCACGGTAGTTCGCCTCAAGTTAGCTCAACCTGCTTGAGGGAAGTCGTCAGATCTAGACTCCCGGGAACCCCAGCTCAGCAATTCGCATCCACCTCGACAAGATCGGACCGCCAGCCTTCTTCGGGAAAGCTTTGTGCACCGACTTCCACAGTTTATGGACTTGCTGCTGCTGCCCGGCAATGCGTATGACACCATTTGTTTTCTTTGGAACTTTGATTTCTTTTGAACTTTGCCTTAGTGAAATACTGTTAAGTGTATTCTTGTGTATTTGATCCTCGCACTGTTTCATATGTATATGTACTGTTAATTGCTCGTATTTATTTGTCTTCATCATTGTGTGATATCAAGTTCAGGTGTGTTAGTCTCTCTTGTGTTTTTCTTATTATTTTATTTCATTAACTTGTGTATATTTATCAGTCGATAAATATCTTGCTTTTTTGTTTACTCCCGACTCTGACTCTTTTCACTGTGCTCGCTTGCGTACGGAACGACCAACCAGCTTGTCTACCCCGTCGATTGACTTCGCGCCGACGACGAATCGGGGACAGCTGTGACATAAACTGGCGTCCGCGAACAGGACGTTCCGTACAAAAGCAGCACGGTGAACGGAGAACGATCATCGTGGAGAGAGGGATCGATTAGTGCTACTGACACATTCTTGTGCGGTGTAGAAAGCATGTGCATGCGAATTGTGAGCGCACTGTTTTTGGTAGTGTAGCCGCATTTTGGAGAGAATGGAGTCTGAAAAGTGGATAGAAATAGGCAAACTGTTCGGCCTAGAGGGCGATGAGCTGAGGACATGGGTTGCGCAACAGCTGGAGCGGGCGTTGGCCCGAGAGAAAAATGAGAAAGAGCGGGCGTTGGCCCGAGAGAAAAGGGAGAAAGAGCGAGTGGCGGTGAAGGAAGCGGTAGAGCGCGAAATACGGTTGTTACAATTAATGATTCAGTTTAAGCAAACTGGCAACCTCAGCAGGGCTAGCAACGAGCACCTAGAAGTACAGGAGGAGCAGCAGGGAAGTCAGGTGCCCGTAGAAGTCGCGCACGAAAAGTGCGAAGAAATCGCACACACGGTTCTGCCGATAGTAGGAATAGAGGCTAATCTTTGCGAGCCTAACAAAGGTGATGCCAGATCCGCAGACCGTGGCGTAGTTGTTGAGGGACCCGTTCATGGGGAACAGATTGAGCGCGACGTGATACTGTGCCAAGTGAATGCTAGAGAAGCAGCTAGTATGGCTGTAGATGATTTGACGCAGTTATCCCGGGAGTTCGTCGCGAATGTTGCGCCTACAGAAGTAGTCCGAAGTGACGCGAACGTGTTAGGCAAGGGCACCAGTAGAGAGTGCCATCGATCAGAAAAGTGCGCTGAAGCACAGTGTGGGCAGGACAGTGCAGTTGGGGACAGCGCACAAGTAGGCGAGCTACGGTGCGCTAAAGAAAATAGCTGTATTACACCGAGGTTTTTGGAGCTCTCCGACAGTGAAGGTGGATTTGAGAGGGGTGATTTACCCGCTAATCATCAAGACCGAGCGGTTGAGGTGGAAATCGTGACCGACGATATACGTGCTGGTCACCACGAGGAACCAGAGGAAGGCTTGGAAATTAGCACCGCGAAGCGTGCTAGGAGAAAGAAGCGGCGTCGTAAAGTTCGTAATGCGGCAGAGAAGGCAACGCAGCCGAGGAAAACAAAGGGCGCTAAACTCTGCGGGGAGCCCAGTGAAGAATTTCGAAAGGTGCGTTTGCAGATTGCAATGTCTCCAGCAAGAGCGCGTCCGAGCCGCCGGGGGAGGAAGAGAGAAAAGGGCCGTTCGTCGCGGGGGCGGACAAGGGCAAGGGTCCCGGTGTGTTCCCCCTCGTTCGGTTCCTTGAAGAGTGTGCACGGCATGGCACAGAAGAGAGAGCCGATACGGTGCCGTGAATTAGGCATACGCGTCAGTAAAGTTGCAGTGCGATGCGTGAAAGGCATGCTGCCTGTTCGTCGAGGGTGGGCAGCGAGGAGAATGGCCGCTGTACCTTTTGTGTTCCCTCGTTGACCAGACGAGCTGCCAAACCGCGCCCGCCTCGAGTACGGCTTAAGGACGTCCATTAAATATTCGGAATGAAAAGCGGCAATGCAGGTTTTTGTAGACACATTTTGTTTGTTTCTTTATTTTTTCCGTGTTAGGTTAATGTTTTAGAGATCGTTTGGGTGAGCAAGTTCGGAGCTTTGTGTAATTATTTTTGAAGCCCTCCGATATTCTGAGAGAGCTGGCTTGCGCGCGTAGAAAGTTTTTGAAAACTTTGTTTTTTTGATATGTCGTTCTTTCTGTAGCAGTTAGGCTCGCTTGTGGGTGAAATACGCTGTATCGGTTCACTTTACCCAAGGGTTCAGGATTTCTTTTATTGCGATAGCAATTATATGGACACTCAAAAGCAGATTTCTGCCGTCGGCGTCGCCGTCGGCGTCGCCGTCGCCGTCGCCGTGAGGTTCCGTATGACGTCATTTGGAGATGAAATCGTCGCCGCGCGCCGAACGCTGTATGTGCGAGTGAAAGGGCGCGAGGGGCGCGTCTTTCACGGGGAGTGAACGCACGGCGGAGAACAAACGCGCGTTCTGCGCCGTGCTCGCTTAAGGGCTGCAGAAGTAGGCGTCTCTTTTCTCCTTTACAATCACCATATATGTAGAGCAAACGCGCCTTCTTCGGACGCGCGAGAGGCCGTGGGGGAGGGGGAGGGAAGGGAGGCGACGTTTAGCTGCGGCACCAAGTGCCTATTTATATCAGAGGCTCCAGCAACAGTCACCAACGCCGCACGCATTTTGAGCTAACGCGGGCAAAACGCCGATGGCGTCGACAACAGTTCTGCGTGTTGTTGCTACCAAAGCCGCTCACCTTACTTCGTATGACATTGCTGTGTTGCTATCGCATTCATTGCTTCGCCCTTAGGGCGAAACTGTGACATTTTTTTCTGTGAGAGAGGGTCGCTTTATTTTGAAGGAGCCGTGGGGCGGCCTTGTCGTTAGGAAGAGTGTTTGCGCCGTTCCTTAAAGCGTGTCTTCCGCGAACACAAAGGGAAACAAAGCGTTGGCGTGTGTCTCGCATGTGTGTTTGGAAGACGACAGCGTTTGCGGTTCAATTGGTGCATGGAAGTACTTTGCTAGATGCGCAACTATTCTGGTAGTTCTGAGCGCGTGTTTGGCGCACGTTTTTTGGTTGCCATTGCACTACTGCGTGTATTAAAGCTGATGTGGAGTGTGAGCAGACTATTCATGGCAGGTGTGCTGCATATGTTATTTCGAGTACCAGTTATTTGCGGTCATTGTGCAGTCGAGTTGGAGAATGTTGTTGTTGTGTGCCTGGACGTGTGGTGTGTTCGATTTTTTTTTTTTTGCATGGTACACGTGGTTATTAGATGTATAATGTTATGTATACATAGAATGGTCTTCTTTTTCTTGTTTTTGTTTTCGAAAATGCCACTCGTGTAAGTGAATATTATGTGATAATATTCTGAAAGTGGGGGGCTGTGTCACGGAGCGGCATATTTTCGAATGGTTTGGACGCTGATTAACGACACGCCGAATTACGAGCGTCAAACACGTGGGCTCCTGACTGTGCAGCGTATAATGCATTCGACATCGACACGCCGAATTACGAGCGGCAAACACGTGGGCTCCTGACTGTGCAGCGTACAATGCATTCGACGTCGACACGCCGAATTACGGGCGTCAAAAGAGTCGTGGCCGCTCGGGCTGCCATCTCGATTCCAGACACGTCACGCCGATTACGGACCCCGAAGTGTGCGCGTACGGCCACGTGGTAGTACCGGGCTCAACCTTGGCCCTTGACATTGGGAGAGAGGCTAATCTGCGGTTCTTCGTCCATAGTGAGAGCGCGGCCAAGATTGTTGGGAGCTAAGAGAGCTGAATTCGGAGAATGCTACGTAGCGGCAGTTTCCCTACCTAGGGAACTAGGGAAAGGAGAGGCTATTTAGGCGCATGTTTTGGGCCCTGCTGAGTAGTCTAGAAGCTGAACCTATGCGCTGCTGAGAAGCCGTTGGGGGGCTAGTGCCGTCCAGTATCGCCTGGCCACGTCGGAACTCCGAGGAACTTGTTGACGTACGAGACGTCAAACCAGCGTCTGCAACGAAGCTCACGGTAGTTCGCCTCAAGTTAGCTCAACCTGCTTGAGGGAAGTCGTCAGATCTAGACTCCCGGGAACCCCAGCTCAGCAATTCGCATCCACCTCGACAAGATCGGACCGCCAGCCTTCTTCGGGAAAGCTTTGTGCACCGACTTCCACAGTTTATGGACTTGCTGCTGCTGCCCGGCAATGCGTATGACACCATTTGTTTTCTTTGGAACTTTGATTTCTTTTGAACTTTGCCTTAGTGAAATACTGTAAAGTGTATTCTTGTGTATTTGATCCTCGCACTGTTTCATATGTATATGTACTGTTAATTGCTCGTATTTATTTGTCTTCATCATAATGTGATATTAAGTTCAGGTGTGTTAGTCTCTCTTGTGTTTTTCTTATTATTTTATTTCATTAACTTGTGTATATTTATCAGTCGATAAATATCTTGCTTTTTTGTTTACTCCCGACTCTGACTCTTTTCACTGTGCTCGCTTGCGTACGGAACGACCAACCAGCTTGTCTACCCCGTCGATTGACTTCGCGCCGACGACGAATCGGGGACAGCTGTGACAATAGATTGTTATTGATTAGCAAAGTAAATTCATGACATATTAATGATTGGATTAAGGTGGTTTAAGGTCGATTAACGTTAAATAAGGAGGGCTAGGATCGATTAAGGAGGATTAAGTTGGATTAGGGTTGTTTAGGGTGAATTGAGGTGGATTAAGGTCTATTAAGGGGTATTAAGGAAGACTAGAGTGTATTAAAGTCCAACAAGGTGCTTGAAGGTGGATTAGTGTGGATTGAGGTGAATTACAGTAGATTTTACAAGACTCGCATTCGCGTCTCATAGGCGATCAATACCAGGAATTAGGGACATTTCGTACAGTTTCCTTTTTTCGCCACCACGTGGCGTATCGATCTTAAAGAATTCGAAATTCCCGCTATGACGTATGCTATGACGCACAACTAAAGAAAGCGCAATAAAAAGAAACACACCCTGAAGCTGTGGCTTCACCTCGGTGCTTGGAAACGAGCGCGCTTGTGTATCAGCGTTATCTCGAAGACAGCCGGCTACTTGCTCTACTGACAATGAATCGACGGTTTTGCTAGACACCTCGCCAGAAAGCTCGTCCGCATTCTGGAGAGATATCTGGCCGAGATAACGACTCCCGCGAAGCTTCCGCTGAATATATATATTTTTTTCCTTGAGCAGACTTTATATTTGTGCACCACTGTGGCCACGGTCTTGCGTATACGTCAGGGTTCTGTTTCATGGGTTTGCTATAAAACTGGCGTGATCCATTGTTTAAGAGGAAGCTTTAGCTCGGGCCTAACTTCGATGCCGGATACTGAAATACATGTAAAATGAAGGAATGCTTTTATGAGAAAACCGCTGAACCAATTTGAATGAAATGTGTTGCATTTAAGAGGGAAAGTTAAATTGCAGAGACTGCAGCAAATAGAATTTTCGTTTAGATAGTGTAATGTTTTCAAAGAATTGCAGGATGTTCGTAAATTTGAAAAAAAATACATGCATGAAGTTTACAAATCCGCAACTCAGCCATTAAAAACGAATATGGCATTTCTATAAACTGACCCCACCCCGTTGGAGCATCAAAAGCGAAAAATTTTTTTCGCTTTACCTTAAATCTTACGTGAATTTGTTATAATGTTTGGAAGGGTTTTGCAAATGCAACATTCACAACATAGTGGTATATTTCAGGATGGTGTATGATATATGATTGCTATCCGCTTTCGATGTATTATTAGGTGCAGTTTACAGAATTCCGATATCATTTTTAGCTGCTGAGCTACATAGCTCTATACGCCAGGTTTTCTTTCTCGAAATTTGGCAATTCTTTAAGATTTGGCGTAACAAAAGTAGACAGCCTATAATAAAATATCCCTTTCTGCAATCACTACACCTTAACTTTTTTTTTCTAAATTCAACATAACTCATCAAATTTGGTGCATTGGTTGCTCTGAGAAACTATTTCCGATTTCCCATGTATTTCGATAGGAGCCCCCAAGCTCAATGTTCCCCCTAAGTTCGAGCTTGAATAATATACTTGTTGGCAAGATACGTTTGTAAACGTGTGATCGTCGCCTAATGAGCTAGAGCACTGGCGTACTGAGCTCAACGGCAGAGGATATGTTTGCAAAGCGTCTTGGGAAGGAATAGGAGAAAAGAAAGGGAGAAGGCTGGTATATTATTCAGAAGCATGTCTGGTTGGCTAAAAATGACTAAATGCGTTGGTCGTCATACCACCTTCCGTTCCACCAGCATAATTTCTATTTCATTCCGCTAGTATTGTGCTATTATTGTCAGTCAATCGAGATTAGAACACCGGTGTCATGACATTGTATTCCGTCGCCTTCCTTCAAGCCACTGGACTACATGCACGGCTATAGTGTGACCTCAACGGGATGGACATGTACATACGCACCTCCTAATCTTATCATCATCATTCATCGCTCTTTTTATCCCCTCCCCCCTTCCCCAGTGTAGAGTAGCAGGCCAGAGCAAACTGACGCTCAAGCCGACCGCTCTGCCTTTCTTCAAATAAACCTCTCTCTCGTATTCCGTCGCAATTATTTATGGCCATCACTTCAGAATCATCTCATCGTCGTCATGCCGTCGTCCTTATATGCCTTCGTCGTTCTATCGACATCATTCCTACCTCGTAATTCCATCGTCGTCACTGCATGCACCGTCGGCCTGCGGTCCTTGTTCTACCATCGGGAGGTAACATTGGCGAGCGATGGTCATAACAAAGCGGGTCAATCAGGGAGACAGTGCATGGCCGCATATACCCGAATCACTTGAAACATCAGGGGAAACACTACGGATTCTAAAAAAAGGTGTCTTAGCTAACACAATGTGTCGCTTCTTGTTCGCTAGATTGTGTGAATGTTAATCGCATTAACTTCGACACTCATCTTAACATGGGTTCTGCAGGAATTCTTTCGTCTTCGCTGCACTAACGAACTCTTGTCTACATTGTTCCCAGCCTATTAACACCTCGAATTCCTAGAGGTGATCGTGCTCAGGCATGTGATGGACGACCCGAAGTTTGATGGAGGTAGCGGTATGATTTCGACAGCGGCGCCGCCAATCGACAAGGGGAAACACATTTGGATGGGTGGGAATAGCGGCGAAAGGCACACTTCAAGAGTTGCTACACATCACAGATTCGAATCAACCTGACAAAGAGAAATATATATGCATTGCAGTCGCGCTAAAGAAATGGAAAACTATTGGATTGGTGTGAGACTCGCTGCAAAAACATTCATTAGACTGTCTCAGGTACCCGAGCTATCCTTAACGGGAATCAATGAGATGAGTTTCGATAGAGATCGTTACATTTTTCAAGAGCGGAAGACGTGCCTAGTGGCGGAGTCGACTGCAATATTTTGTTGCTGCAGAAAAATATCTAGATTTTCGGCGTGATCATTTTAACGGAAAAACCAAAATTAAATAAGTTTTCAAGAAGTACTTAGAGTACATTGATAAAATTGTAGCAAATAAATTCTGTAATAACTTTTAATAATAAACTTTTTTGTGTCCTAAGGCACAGGGCAACTTACTACTGGTCTCCATTAATTTTCTTCGTTATATATTCAAGCGAGTTGAACATTCTGCCATAGGTTAAGTCACAATTAGCCCAACTAATTAAACTGAGACTTTCAAGTGTATATTGTTCTTAGACAAATACTTTAAGTCTACGCGGATGCTGCAAAATTTCTCAACATTCGGGAGGAGAATATGAAAAACAAAATAGAAATGCAAAGCACTTTATTGCCTCAGTAAAATTTTATTTTGAATGCTATTTCCACTCGTTAAGTGGCTCGACCCTCGTGTTCGCAGCCTTGTATATGTTTTTGTAGCACTAGGTGCGTTGTCTGCGAATTTACGTGAATAAGCAAGCAGATCATACTTTAATCTGGCGGAGAAAAAAAACAAAACAAGCAAAGCCTACGTTGTAGATGCACTGTACTGAAACACAATTAGACAGAGTCTAAATTTGCATATATTTCTATGCATAGATGCCTAAATTGTGGATTGAAAAATTGACATCATTATAATGAAGCCGAATAAAGCAATAAGAATGGCATGTTCCGCGTGAAAATATGATGAGCGTTAGCCTTGTGGGTCAACAATTTCTGTTTAATGAAAAAAAAAAGCTTCTAGTGGCCATGTATTGTCCATGTATTATTTCTGAAAGCCAGTAACCAGCGTATCTAAATTTACATTCGCGCCAAAATTATTGGCTCGACTTCTATCACTGTAGGTACATCCGAATGACTATATGAGATTCAAAAGTGAGATTAAATGGCGGGCGGCGGGCGTGTACGGCAGTGTTCACCTATGCCTTCGCTATAGTATGTTGCCGCACACTTTAAAGCACGAGCATGGTGATCAACCGATGTGCTTTTCTACAACTTCATCCCTAAATGTAAGCCGGGGTTCTGCCACTCCCGGTGGTTGTTGCCTGCCTGATCCCTCCCTATTTTCCTAACTGTCCATTGTATGGTTTGTTTTCATACCAAATATTCACATAATAATGTGGGTGTTCGGCTAGTAATGAAATGTTTATTTCTCTCACAGTTAAATTATCAAGTAACCAGAAAGAAGGGATGCAGGGCAAAAACCTGCTATGATGCAGCTTGAAGACCGCCCGGCGGCCGTTCATCACATGACAGTATCTTCACAATAATCGAGAACGCGAGTTAGCTTCGTAAAGGCAAAAGGGCTAATGGGTCGAACAGAACCGGGCCGGCCAAAGAATGGTACTTTCGGGCTCGGGCCAGGCCCGGACCTGAAAAAACCGGCCCCTGCAGTGCTCTACCTCAGATAATCTGATCAGCAGATTCTCATACTGTCACGTAGTAGTGACGCTTAAGTAAACAGTCGTAAAACTGTGTGTGACGAAACTGATGCTTTATTGGGCGAACATGTGCCCACAAAAGCAAGCTACACTCGAAGCACAACGAAAGCGGTGAACACAGTCGGCGATCGTCGAAATCTGATCAGCGGCGAAACGCGTCGGCTTTTATACATGAGTCATCGAAGGCCCCAGAATAATCCCTGGTACCCGCATCTCTTCCAGAAAGATCTAGATAATTCGCGTCACTCATACAATTAGATTACATGAGCGTCGGTGACATAAGACAACGGATAGAAGCATCGATAACGTTCGAGAAAATTCCGATACATGCAGGCGCGTCCTGTGCCAAGCGATAACGTTTAACATTTGTTAGCAGGTGAAAAGCGGTCACCGGTGAAAGATGATGATGATGATGATGAAAATGTATTTATTGGAGGATGGCTCAAAGGCCTATTATGTGGAATAGGAAGGGGAGAGGGAAGGAGAAATTAGAGCCGTCTTAGAAGCTGCGTGTCCTTGGCGAAACCCAAGAGCGAGTCCAGGATGGCCCTGTCGGAATCCGCCAATCCAGTTGCCGGCCTAATCCACTCCTCGTAGGACGACCCTTGGACCGCCCTCAGGTGGTGGTCCCGCTGCTTAGCGTAGCGCTGACACTCCCAAAACAAATGGGCTGCGGATGGTCGCGTGGCCACGCCGCAGTCAGGACACCTGTGCGGCTCCTGGGGTGCTTCTTCGTCCTCCGAGGCTGTCGAGGGGCCAAGTTCCTGCGACGGAAGGGGGTCAGGAGAAGGGAAAGGAGGACGTCTCTCCCTGCGTGGCCGGTACTGCCGCCACCGCTCTAGCACGTCCGGTGTAAGGACGAAGCCGGAACGGAGCCTATGCAGCAGCACCTGCCCCGCCCTGGGAAGACCCACGGGAAGTGGGTTTGGGTCTGGCGGGATACTCGCACGGAGTTTCCTCTTGCGTCGGTTGGCTGCTACTCTCAGAGCTCTATCTGGGTCATACGGTGGTCCTTTTGTCGTGCTCGTTGTGCTGGCGCTGAGGGTCTCTGAAGGATCCCGGGAGATGACGCGGTTGGAAAGAAGGGCGCGCGCCGCCTCATGGGCTCTCTCATTTCCCTCGATGCCCTGGTGACCAGGGATCCAATGAAGTGTTGCAGTGACCCCGCGGACCTCTGCACGCCTGAAGGCCTGCTTGACCAATAGAACTTCTGATGAGGCTGTGTGGCGAGACTTGCAAGCATGCAGCGCATATTGGGAGTCTGTGTATATATCGATGTGTTTTGCATGCGTGTTGCTTGAGACCTGGTCTACTGCCCAGCCTATCGCCCGGAGTTCAAGTTCAGTTGGGTCGTCGGCATCAGCAGTTATGAACGTAGAATGTGTCGCACAAGAACCGACTACGTGGTAGGCGACTGCTCCCTCACTGGTGCGTGGGTCGAAAGCTGCGTCAGTGTATACTTGTTCTTGGTTTGGTGGAGCATCTTCCAGACTCTGCGCATGACGCGCAGCAAATGCTGCTCGACGGTGCGCATGTTGTGCGCCCATGTTTCGAGGCGTTGGTGTAGTGTCGACGACAGCAATGTCATCCCAAGGTGGAATTTCCGATGGCAGTTGGGGTAAAGTTGATATGTCCTTTCCCATGTAGGCCAGTAGTGCCCTGCCTTGTCTGGTGTGCTTCAGGCGCTCCTCGTGGCCTGCCTTCGATGCTTCGATGGTTGCGCGGAGGGTAGGCAACTTCGCATATCGATGCAGCTCCTCGACACGTGTGTGCTTCGGGAGCCCTGTGATGATGCGAAGAGCTGCTCTGTGGAGTACCTCTAGCTTTGTCCAGTGCCGAGCAAGCAGGTCATAACAGCGTGCTCCGTAAATCGCTCGGGATGTCAGCAGAGCACTCACAAGTTTTCGGCATACGTCGGTACCAGCACCACCCATGCGGAAACAGATCCGTTTTATGAGGTGCATAGTCTTGTGCCACGTCCTGCGAAGGTCAGCGAGCGAAAGATAAACATGTATACATGTCAAAAAGATAAACCGGTGAAAGATAAACATGTATACATGTCAATACCCTCCGCTTAAAAAGCATCGTCCCGATGCTACAAACAAAAAACGAAAACAAAACCACGCGTACAGAGAGAGAGAAAAAAAAACAATAACAAAGTAACAAAGTACCGAAGTTCGTCAGCGGACGTAGAAAGGCTTAAGACGCACCACGTGTTTGACCTCAGGTCGTGCCCGGCGCCGCTGTGATTGCGAAATGCCGTCTGGCACGACCTCATAGTCCAGTGTGCCAATACGTCGGATGATCTTATATGGTCCGATATAGCGACGTAACAGTTTCTCGCTAAGTACTCGTCGGCGTATCGGAGTCCAGACCCAAACACGGTCGCCGGGCTCGTACTCGACGTAGCGTCGTCGAAGATTGTAGTGTCGGCTGTCGGTCCTCTGCTGGTTCTTGATGCGCAGGCGGGCGAGCTGTCGGCCTTCTTCGGCACGCTGCAAATAGCTGGCAACGTCGAGATTTTCCTTCGTCGGTGACGTCCGGTAGCATGGCTTCAAGCATCGTTGCCGGGTTCCTTCCATAGACCAGGTTGAACGGCGCCACGTGGGTCTTTTCTTGCACGGCCGTGTTGCATGCGAAGGTCACGTGCGGAAGGATGGCATCCCACGTCTTGTGCTCGACGTTGACGTACGTTGCCAGCATGTCGGCGATGGTCTTATTTAGGCGCTTGGGGAGGCCATTCGTCTGCGGGTGGTAGGCGGTGTTTCGGCGATGGCTTGTGCGGCTGTATCGCTGGATGTCTTGAGTTAGTTCTGCCGTAAAGGCTGTACCTCTGTCGGTGCTGAGGACTTCTGGGGCGCCGTGACGCAGGAGGGTGTTCTCAACGAAAAATCGGGCTACCTCGGCGGCACTGCCTTTGGGCAAGGCTTTTGTTTCGGCGTAGCGCGTGAGGTAGTCCGTAGATACGACGATTCATTTATTCCCGGACGTCAACGTCAGGAAAGGCCCCAGTATGACCATCCCGATCATCTGGAACAGTCGGCGAGGTGGCTCGATCGGTAGTAGAAGTCCGGCTGGCCTTGTCGGCGGTGTTTTGCGTCGCTGACAGTCTTGGCATGTCCTTACGTCATGGGCGACGTCGGCAGAGAGGCGAGGCCAGTAGTATTTTTCTTGGATCCTCGCGAGCGTGCGGGAAAAACTGAGGTGTCCAGCCGTTGGGTCGTCATGGAGAGCTTGCAGAACCTCTGGACGCAATGCTGAGGGTACCACGAGGAGGTAGTTGGCTCGAACTGTCGAGAAGTTCGTCTTTAAGGGAATGTCGTTTTGCAAGAAAAACGATGCCAATCCTCGCCTGAACACCTTGGGCACAATGACGGTCTTGCCTTCCAGGCAGTCCACAAGGCTCCTTAGTTCCGGGTCAGCTCGCTGTTGTTGGGTCCCAAGAAAGTGTCGTCATCCTGGTCGTCCTGTGGCGGCGGTTCAACGGGGCGCGAGACAAGCAGTCGAACTTGAGGCCCGGACTTGTAAACGACGGTGATGTCGAATGCTTGAAGTCTCAGACTCCATTTTGTGAGGCGTCCTGAAGGATCCTTCAAGTTAGCTAGCCAACACAAGGCGTGGTGGTCGCTCACAACTTTGAAGGGCCTGCCATAGAGGTAGGGGCGAAACTTTGATGTAGCCCAGATGATGGCGAGGCATTCCTTTTCGGTTGTGGAATAATTTGTTTCCGCCTTCGACAGCGACCGGCTAGCGTAACTTACAACCCTTTCTAGTCCGTCAGTCCTCTGCACAAGCAAAGCGCTGAGTCCTGCACTGATTGCGTCGGTGTGCACTTCGGTATCGGCTTTTCGTCGAAATGTGCAAGTATTGGCGGCGATTGCAGGCGTCGCTTCAGTTCTTCAAATGCTTCGACTTGCGGCGTCTCCCACTTGAACTCGACGTCGGCCTTCGTGAGGTACGTCAGTGGCTGAGCGATCCGTGAAAAGTCCTTCACGAAGCGCCTGTAATAGGCGCACAGTCCAAGAAATCTACGGACTGCCTTCTTGTCGGCGGGCGGAGGAAAGTCAGCGATGGCCGCAGTTTTCTGTGGGTCAGGGCAAACTCCACACTTGTTGATGACGTGGCCCAAAAAAAAGAGCTCCTCGTATGCGAAGCGGTACTTTTCTGGCTTTAACGTGAGTCCGGAGGTCTTGATAACTTGAAGAACTGTTTGAAGGCGCCGGCGGTTTTCCTCGAAGCTTGAGGCAAACAACGACGTCGTCCAAATAGACGAGGCAAGTCTGCCACTTCAAGCCTGCCAGTACATTATCCATGATGCGTTGGAAAGTCGCAGGTGCCCAGCAAAGACCAAACGACATGACCTTGAACTCGAACAGTCCGTCTGGTGTTATAAAGGCAGTCTTCTCCCGGTCCCTCTCGTCGACTTCGACTTGCCAGTAGCCGGTTTTGAGGTCCATTGACGAAAAGTACTTTGCGTTGTAGAGTCGATCCAAGGCGTCGTCAATACGTGGCAGAGGATATACGTCCTTCTTCGTGATTTTATTAAGGCGACAATAATCGGTGCAGAAACATAACGTTCCATCCTTCTTCTTTACTAACACCACGGGGGACGCCCACGGACTCTTGGATGGCTGGATGATGTCGTCGCGTAGCATTTCGTCGACTTGATGCCTTATGGCCTCGCGTTCGCCCACCGAAACTCGGTACGGGCTCTGACCGAGTGGGCGAGCATATTCGTCGGTTATGATGCGGTGCTTGGCGACAGGGGTTTGTCGAACTTTTGACGACGACGAGAAGCAGTCCTTGTATTGCAGGAGCAGAGCTTTTAGCTATTCTTTCTTATGATTGGGAAGGTTCTGATTGACGTCGAAAGTTGGTTCATATACTACAGTCATCGTTGCAGCTGCACTAGAATCCGTGAAGGCGAAAGCACCGCTGGATTGTACTATTTCGTCGTTGTAGGCGACCGTGGTGCCTTTGTTAATGTGCTTATATTCGTGGCTGAAGTTCGTGGGCATCACTCTTGCTTTCCCTTCATGTAGCTCAGCTATGCCTCTAGCGACGCACATTTCATGGTCGTGCAGTAAGTGATGATCGCCCTCGATGACAGCCTCCATGTCTGTAGGCACTTCGGTACCGATGGAAATTATTACGCTGGAGCGAGGCGGAACAGTGACTTGTTCTTCTAGCACATTCAAGGCATGGTAACTGGTGTTTGTATCCGGTGGTATCGCGTTGTACGTTGAAAGCGTTATCGACTTGGACCTTAAGTCGATGACTGCATCGTGTTGGTTTAGAAAGTCCATGCCTAGGATAACATCCCTGGAGCCGTGCTGCAGGATTACGAAGCTCGCCGGGTAAGTGCGGTTGTTTACCGTGACTCGCGCTGTGAAGATTCCAGCCGGCGTTATTAGGTGGCCTCCCGCTGTCCGGATATCGGGTCCTTGCCAGGCCGTTTTCACCTTCTTCAACTTGGCGGCGAACTCGCCACTGCAAACGGAATAGTCGGCTTCAGTGTCGACGAGAGCGGTGACGTTATGACCATCCAATAGCACGTCTAGATCGGTAGACCATCGTCTGGCGTTACGGTTAAGTCGTGGCGTCGGATCACGCTGCGTCGGCTTGCTCCGCTGCCGCTACGTCGCGTTGGTAGGTCTACTTTCGGCGGTGAAGTGTTGTCGTCAAGGCTCTTGCCAGGCGCTATGCTTATACGTCGCCATGATGATTCGCGAATTTACTTCGTCGGCGGCGGAGTATCTTCAGCATTGCGTCGTACAGCAACCGCACCTCCATCGGTTGCTGCCTTTAGTTTCCCGAGTAAGGGCTAGGAGATCGGCCCCGGGTTGGGCCGGCATACAGCCGGCGATTCGGGGAGATGTAGCAGCCTGGTGACGGCGAGCGTGAGGGTCGTGGTGATTGCCACTGGGCTCTGGCGAGGTAGTCGGCGATGTCACGTGGCCGCTCGCCAAGCTGTGGACGTGGCGCGTTGACGGCGAACCCTTGCAGGCCCACAAAAGCAAGCTACACCCGAAGCTCAACGAAAGCGGCGAACACAGACGGCGATCGTCGAAATGTGATCAGCGGCGAAACGCGTCGGCTTTTATACATGAGTCATCGACGGTCCCAGAATAATCCCTGGTACCCGCGTATCTTCCAGAATGTTATAGATAATTCGCGTTGCTCATCCAATCAGATGACATGAGCGTCGGTGACAAGAGACAACGGATAGAAGCATCGATTAAGTTCCAGAAACTTCCGATACCTGCAGGCGCGTCCTGTGCCTAGCGATTCCATTTAACATTTGTTAGCCGGTGAAAAGCGGTCGCCGGTGAAAGATGAACAAGTATACATGTCAATATGATTATGACAGATTGAGTAAAACAATTTAAGACGTAGCCTGCTTCCCTGTTCAAGCAAAAGGATCCAGTCAAGTTATTTTTTCCTCTTACACTTAGAAAGTGGTTGTATATCCCCAGGTCGAACAGTGTCGTGACGGATTGGACTTTTCTAGAGCATTAATATACAAAAAAATTATTCTTGGGCTTTACGTGCCAAAACCACGATCTGATTATGAGGCACGCCGTGGTGGGGGACTCCGGATTACTTTAGTCCACCTGGGGTTCTTTAACGTTCACCCAATGCTAAATTGATATGCACATCAGAAACCGCATTCAACACAGAGCATGCCTACACCAACATTGGTAAATTTGTTTTTTACGCTGCTATTTTACGTTATACTTATGTGTTTTAAACTTTGTTGCAAGAAGTGAAGGGCATGCCCGGCATTTCTAACTACGGTATTAACATGTTATGACCAAGAGTCATCCTCTGACAGCATAAGACCTAAATATTTCACTGCTGAATTATTTTTTTTACTTCAACTGGCCACTTAACAAATACTTATATCTGATTTTGTAACATTTTTGTAGTGAAGCTAATGTCTGCATAATTATTTATGTTTAGGGCCATGCTATCAGTGACACCATTTTTATACGCGCTTCAAGTCGGCCGCCAATAAAAACAATGACTCATTAGATGCCCTTGCACACAGTACAGAATCATCCACAAAAATTTTATCCCGGTTCAATAATATCACACATATTGCTAATAAAAAACCTTGCACTCGGCCGCGCAACGCTTGAAACAGCGAAGCTGTGTGATCGTAGCCCAGCATTTTCCAGAAGTGCGCCCGAATTTTTCATCTTATTACTCATGTAGACGATAATTTCTTTTCGCGCGTCTCGGACTTACGGCCGACACCGCGCGTTGCACAGCGCAGCTTGCAACACCGTTCCAGGAGACCCGCTCCGTGAATGCGTCGCGCTCTCTCTCTCTCTCTCGCTCTCATAGCACTCAAAACCTCTTCACCTCGCAGAGCACGAGCGTACAAACGCGCCAGCTGTGGACGAATACGACGACGCTCGAACGCAATCATATGGTTAGCATCAATGCATGTTCTGGCAGCGTGGCCGTATAGCCTAGTGGTTCCGACGCTCGCTTTGGGACCGGAGGTACGCGGGCTCGAAGCCCACCTCGGCAAGAAAGTTTATTTTCTTTCTTGGCAGTTTCCTGATACGCACCACAAATTACGGCTGGCTTAAACAGCTTCGCTGTCAAAAAAGAAACGAAGAAATTCGGCAGACACATTTCAAACTGTTTACGTGTGGGTATGCGAAAGCGATATATTCCCTTTGGTGCAGTGTTGTACGGAACGGCGTTCCAGGAACTAGTTCCTTTTGGGAGGAACGGAGGAATGCCGCCATTGCTTTAAGGGCCGGTGGAACTGTAACGGTAACTTGTTATTTTATTGCGATAGCAATTATATGGACACTCAAAAGCAGATTTCTGCCGTCGGCGTCGCCGTCGCCGTCGCCGTGAGGTTCCGTGCGTTCGCGCGTTCTGCGCCGTGCTCGCGCGTTCTGCGCCGTTCTGCGCCGTGCTCGCTTAAGGGCTGCAGAAGTAAGCGTCTCTTTCCTCCTTTACAATCACCATATATGTAGAGCAAACGCGCCTTCTTCCGACGCGCGAGAGGCCGAGGGGGAGGGGCAGGGGGGGGAGGGGGAGGGAAGGGAGGCGACGTTTAGCTGCGGCACCAAGTGCCTATTTATATCAGAGGCTTCGGCAACAGTCACCAACGCCGCACGCATTTTGAGCGAACGCGGGCAAAACGCCGAAGGCGTCGACAATAATTCTGCGTGTTGCCGGTGCTGCTGCATGTCCAAGTTTATACAGCTGATAAAGCTAATATCATTACTCCGTATAGCTCTCTACAAATTTGCTATCGCAATTGATGCTTCGCCTTTCAGGTGAAACTGCGACATTTTTTTTTACGAAGGAATGGCAGAGGGAAAGGCGTTCCTTCTGTAAACCTTCCACGGCACTAAACAGGTGCACCGACGCACGCACGTAGGCAGCACATCATGCAGGGCGCAAAGAACTACCGCTTGTCTGTCACTTGACTACTGTGCATTTTCTTTCGCGAATTCTGCAGTATATTTTTTTATGACTAGGCTTCAAGATTGTCACGTGACGCTCCCTTCTGTAGTTTCTTTCCGCCATGGCGGCCTGTCGGACACTAACATCGATATGTAACTCTTGCCGAGTTCAAACAAGGGTCTTTACTAAATTGAGAATATATATTGGACATTTCTTTTTCTACTCATACTGCAATATTGAATCAGCATTAATTAAATGCCTAAGTGCTGTTCCTTTCGATGCGGTTTCTTTTGCAAACATTGAGGTATATCCTGCTGATACCCCTTGTACAATACATTGCACATTGCCTCCCACTTGTTTTCGAAATTCACTCGGAAGTGATTACGCAAAATATTCACTCTGGGTTTGAAGTACGATGCATGTGTAACTACTGTAAAGAAGTGGTTTACTCATATTCTTGTCATCCACTTTCGAGAAATTTGACAATAAATTGGTCTAGATCTCTGTGTCCTCCCACACGGCCGAAAGACGTTGAGGCGTATTTCGAAGTCACCGAGATTTTATGAAAATACCAGACGCGGCAGCAATATGGCAATGTATTACACGTAGTTCCATCTTCACCTCAGCTTTTAAACAATGAAATGCAGTTTCTACCGCAGCTAACATGAGGAGATGATAGAGATAGTCATTTTTTTCACGTACACGGAGACGGAGCTTTTGGCATCTATCAGATACCGGCTCAGCCGGGTCTGGAGAACGTGCTCCATAAGCTTGCCCACACAGAACGTAAGGGATATGGGACGGAGATTATCGGGTCGAAGTGGTTTGCCTGATTTGGCAATGAAAACTACCTTAGCGTCCTTTACTTGGGGTTGGGAGGGTGCCGCGCACCCAGCATTCATTGAAGTAGTCGGTTAGGGCTGTGATGGAGGGGGAATCGAGGTTGCGTAGTGCCTTGTTGTGCACTCCGTCGGGACCGGGAGCTGAGGACGTATTCAGGCGCTGAAGTTCTGCCCTAACTTTTGCCTCTCTGATGGTTTTGCCGAGGAGGTCGTTGGGGGAGCCTGTATAGTGGGTGGTCTCCGGGTGGATATGCGGGGAAGTGTAGACCACGAAGCGTCTGGAGGAGTTCATGCGGGGAGGCTTCGGATGCGTCTATGAGCTTCGTCATGATCTGTGTCTGGTGTCTCTTGGACTGAGTCGAATCAATGAGATGGTGGAATAGGTTCCATGTCTGGGTCAGGCTCATGTTGTGCTCCAGCCTGTTACAGAGGGATCCCCAATTTTGGCGAGAGAGAGTCGCAGCATGCGTCTCAGTCTCCTTGTTGAGTTGGGTCAGCCGGCGTCTGAATGTTGTATTCCAGCACTAGCGCTGCCACCTCCGCTCGAGTCCCGCCTTAGCTTTCCAGAGCTGCAGGAGATGGGAATCCATCGCGTCCGCAGGGCAGTCCTCTGGGAGGGGGCGAGTCACGGCGCGGACGTCGCACTAGAGCTGGTCGGACTAAGTAGCTATGTCTGAGATGGTGTGTAGAGTGCGGGCTGCTCGGAAAGTGCGTAACGAGTCCTACTTCGTGATGGCAGCACCACGAGCTGGTCTGCGTGCTGGGCCTGCTTGTAGGAGAACCTCAATAATGTAGGGATCACTACCCAGATTCTCCCGGGTGTTACACCACCTGCTTGAGGTAGGCGGTGGGTAAATGTCAGGTAGGGAGTCTACTGTGTGAGGTAGGGGGTCTACTACGTGTGAGGTAGGGGGTCTATTACTAATGTGAGGTAGGGGGTCTACTTGTTCAGAGCCGGAGCAGCGGCGTTGCTTGGGAGCCGGGCACACATCCGCGTGGTGGCCGAGTGCGCCGCGGTTAGGGCAGTGCTCGATATTCTTTTTGAGGAGGGAGCACCTATGGAGTACAGAGGAGAGGTAGATGTGCTTGGGCACCCAGTCTTGTTCGAAAAGGATGATGATGGACTCCGTGGAGCCTATGCGTATAAAGTCGAGGATGGGAGGGTTCTGCTCGCGATTGAGACGATCCTGAATGTCTTCGTAAGAGTGGGCGAGAGGGACCCCGTGAACCCCACCGCGGGCGCAGTCTTACGGGGCCGCTTGGTTGGAGCAGTCGTAGGCAGTGCCTTTGATGAGTACGGACTTGACGGCGAGGTAGTGGTGTCGACGTTGCGGGTCGGGAGTGTTGATGAGGACGACGTGTTGGAGGGTGTTGATGATTACGGTGCTTGGCTTGGCCTCTTGGTGACCGAGGCGGGCTGCTTGCAGAATGGCATCGCGAAGCGCAACGCTGTTCACGGTCTGAAGGTTGAGGCCGCCACGGGGACGGAGGATGATTTTATGATCGTCGATGGGTAGCTTGGGGTGGCGTAGGGCAGAGAGTTGGGGTGGCCAGTGCTGGTGCCTCGCCAGAGCTTGAGGCGTAGATGGCTGCATACATTTCTCGGCAGCGGCGAAATTCGGAGTAGTGGTGGGGTGGGAGTTGCGAGTCGAGCTAGGATGAGTTTATCCGGTCGTAGGGGACAAAGTCGGGTCTCCTCCGCGCCCCGGAGGCCCGGTTTCGATTCCCGCCCAGATCAAAATTTACCTATTTTTTATTTAAAAGGGATTAGTTTACTTTGTTTACATGAACCTGCCTACTCAATTTGTCATCAATTGGAGCATTTTTTACGCGTTTTTACTCTTTGCCGTCGGCCATTTTTGGTAGCGTCATTCGGTCACGCCGCCGACTACAACTACGGGTTTTCCCGTAATGGGGCATATAATGCTTTCGCATTAAAAAAGTGGAAAGGAATCGGCCCCAACACGGAGCCTTGCGGCACACCAGACGTAGCAGCAACATCATCTGAGCAACTCCCATTCAAAACAACTCTTCGACTTATACCTGTATCACACGGGTACATTTGGAAGGCCTTCCAGTCGACGGCCTTCGAAACGCCACAACTCTATCGACTCGAAGGAGTTGTCGCGCTGCTACACGGCACTTTTGAAAGGCCGTTGAGTGGTTCAGGCGTTTCTCGCAAAATTGTGTGGCGCTGCGGATCTTTATTTTCGTTTTCATGTAACCAAAAGTTAAAGAACATTAAAGCCACTTAAAAACGCTATAATTTATTTTATGTTGCGAAATGGCGGTGATATGACGGAATCCGGCAACACATGGAGTAGAGGGAGAGTTTACTAGACAACATGGAGGAAGGAATGAACACAAGCACGTCGCTGTTGTCGAGAGTATGTGCAGTTCGCACATATGAAGTGGCGAAAATAGTTTATTGAATAATTAATAACACTCATGTATATTATTTTTAGCGCATTTTGGTTGGATTTGTTCTTTCTAACCGTGAGTACGAGCACACTGTGAACGAGAAGGCATGTTCGCGCTGTTTCCGCTTCCGTTGCTCAAAGGCCACCCAGATTTCAATAGAGTTGTAGGGTGCTCCGTTGACTCGACGGCCTTCGAAACCGCACGTGTAGCAGCTCGAACTTGACCTTTGAGTCGACTGACTATCGGTTGGAAGGCCTTCCAAACGCCCGTGTGACACGGGTATTACTTACTTAACAACACGGAGTTACAGCCTGTATATTCATAAAAGTATTCACGTGTTCATAGTACCGCTAATCTTACCTGGTCAACCTATTACCGCTAATCTTACCTGGCATATCGACATTAGTAACACTGCGGATCGAACGTTGGGTTATTGGCTCCTGTACACTTATAATGCCACCATCCTCTCTCATGTTACTATAGAAAACACTAATAGGAACAAAATTTGAGTATACATCCAATGTGTGAAATTCCATTGTATTTATTACCTCATTAGAACTCAAATTTACTCCACTCGTTTTATATGTTCAACTTATGATCGAATAGCTACTCTAACCCCAAATAAAGCTAAAGTTGAATTTGTAACTCGTAAACTGATACAGTCGAACCCTGATATATGGAATCTCAAGGGGATCACAAGAAGTTCGTTATATAGGTAATTCGGTATATAAAATAATAGGCCCTCAGGTAAGCGGTGGCTTACCGGTTAGTGCATGTGAGAGCCGCTAACTTACTGCACGCAACATGGGGGGAAAAAGCAAGCCCACTTTATTCACCCGCAAAAAAAAATGCTGGTTGACTTTCAACTTCATTGACAAGTCCAAGCTGATTCTTTCTTTACACTTGTAGCGGCCATCGCTTGCGGAAAATAAACTCGTGAATAGGCACTCAACCCACACTACGACGCCTCCAAAATCGGATAGAAGGAATGTTGACGTCCGAGGTAGCATGAGGGCCAGCCGAACAGGCTGGCAGGGCTCAACTGACTGCACTATCTCTTCTCCACTCCAGGTGCCAGAATACCTCAAAGTGTACAAAGGTGTGCACTATGCGGTCTTCTGCATGGCGCCGCGTTCGATATATCAAATGGGCTGGTGAACGAGCGTTCTCTATACGCGTGCACCAGCCCGATACATTTGCATGGAATTTTCAAGGCGATCTTACAGCTGTTCGATATACAGAATAATTGGTTATAAGTTGGCTTGATATATCCGCGTACGACTGTATCTCCGTCACCATATATATGGCATCGTATTGATCAGCTGTACAAAATACGTATCAGATTTAGTCACATTAACTTCCTTCAGCTCTTTCTGGCCTCACACAGCCCTTGAATGGTATCGCCTCCCCAAAGAAATCATAAAGAGTACAAATAAAAGCAAGTTTCATGCAACATCAACTACCCTACGTTGTGTAATCTGAATTTGTTAATTACTTACTATGTTCCTTTTAAATTCTTTGTAAGGTCAGGTAATATGGTATAATTGTAAAGCTGCCTTCGTCGTGCGCACTGAACTTTTTTTCCACGTACCACCAGCTAAATTTATATGATTAGAAACTTACTTTTTAATCATTGCATTATTTGTTGAGCCTGCTCAACCCACTTCCTTCCGTAATGCCTTCGAGTGCTGACGGCGCAAATAAATAAATTAATAAACTGTAAAAAATATTTCTTGGATGAGTGGTGGTCACCTCCGGCAATGTTTCATCATCATCATCAGACTATATGTATGCCCATGGCAGGACGAAGGCCTCGCCCAGCGATCTCCAATGACCCCTATCCGGCGATGTATAAAATATGCGCATTATTTAAAGCTACATAGTTTAACACTACGTAGCTAAACTCAGTTATTCTTCTGAAATAACTAGTCAGTTGGTCCTCTTAGCCGCTTATTTTGTCTGTGCATGAAAGTCTCTCGTTTTATTTGCTCAAATGACAACCTAATTAACAAGCTTCTGAAACTTATATCACTTTGGTAAATAAGTTGCTATGTGTTTTTGGACTGACCCGCTAAAATAAAAAAAATAAAACGTACATGGCGTTATAAATGCAGTGAATGAAATTGCTGCGAAAAGACATAGCCTTGTAATACATTTGAGCTTTTCATTACATGCCTATACATCAGGAAGTTTATGCAACCAAATGATTGTGTATTATTACATTCTCAAATTCCTACGGCATTTCCCCTATTTGGAGAAGCCAGTTTAACTTTTAAATGATTCACAATTCGACTTTGTGATGTTTCGACCATATATCTGATAGATAGAAATGTGCATGACCAATAGGAACATAAGTTGGAGGCAAAGATTCTTAGCAAATTTTGCAAAATAATCTGTGTTTACCAACTGAACAGCATATTTCTACCCTGGAACAGATAGGAAATTGAAATGAATCACATGCATAAAAGTTTGCAGTGCGAGTATTCTGAAGTACAGTTTCAGTTTTATTTCTTTCAATTTATGATATATGATAGTTGATGTGATGACTTCAATTTCCTGTTTTATGTTTAGGCTACTGACACTGCACAAACTATATTTTTGTCATAAAACGGAATACAGGCCCAGAGTGCGGCTCATAAACACATCGGGATAATGAGGTGTAATTTGTGGATACATTTCTCGCTATGGGTAATATAAGAGCCCCTTTCTCGCAAATATGTCTTGGTTGAGAGCGCGTGTGCTGAAAGTAGACTGATTGTCCGCGCTTTCCGTGCAGCTATCGAAGCGACTGTGACAGCCTTTCGCTGTTTAAAGGTTTAAGCCTTTCGATGCCAAGCGCCTGAAATATACACAAACAACGCGCTTGTCCAGAACCAGAAAGGTTGCAAGCATCATGCGAAGGGAGGGATTACCCTTGTACGGGTTAGTTGCATCCTTGAGCAAAAAAGAAAAACCGGGGAGTGACAAGTCATTTTTAACGACGGGCTGTCGCTCTTATCGTTATCACAAATGACGACTTGCGGCAACGTACTGCGCTTTGTCGGGAAGCTGTTATGGTTCATTCTTTAGAAAGGGTATTTATTTTTTGCCGCAACGTAACTTACGTAATCGGGGAAGATTTTAAAATATAAAGGTCATGTGTCAGGCGGTGGTACCTAGGTGACATGAACGCCCGAGAAAGATGGACTTGTACAGTCACTTTCTTTTGGAAGCGCTGATAACGTTGTAATTTTAACCACAATAGCACTTCGTACATGGCATTTTTCCTAACAGCTTAACAGAAAGCTAATCAGTCCTCATATTAATAAACTTATAACTTTTTACCAGAGACACTCTCAGATGACTTCAATATATTTACAATAAAGGGCTCCATAATTTCCACCATGGCTTTACGTAGGTACGTTGGCGCACTTCATGTAATAATCCCAGTCAGCCTACTCACATATAGCGCATTACTAATCACATCTACCATGGCCTCGGCTACATCCCAAGAAGCAATTTCCTACCTATTTTGATTACTTAAGACTCGGTAGGCTTAAGACAGGCCAAAATTCGAATAGGAATGCGTAGTATGGAATTAGTATGGAATTAGTATGGAACCTACAGTGATCTAGAACGTATGCATTACGCTCGAGTCTGTCCAGAATTAGACAGTAACATTCATTTACTCTGACTATTCATCTATAATCAGTGTTAATAAACTAAACGCATGCTGTGCCGATCTTTCCCCCCACCTCACCCCAAATTCAGCTGGGCGCAGGCTACCACCCTGCGTCTGCTGCAAAAAAATACGTACCCTTCACTCGCCCGCCTCCACCTTATATTCCCTGAAGTCTACAGTACACCCAACTGCCGGTGCTGTGGCACTCACCCGGCTACGCTTACGCATGTGCTGTGGGAGTGCCCAGCACTGTACACATACATTAACACCACGACCCCCTCGTCGAGGTTGCGTGAGGCTCTGCGGAGCTCCGCCCTCGACGACCAAACCTGGGCGACCCAGCACGCCCGTGAGGCGGCGGCGAGGCAAGCCCTCGACGTCCCCTCATGGGAAGCTTAGGCCCGGCCATCATAAAGTGCTGGCTCTACAATAAATGTTTATTCCTCCTTCTGAGCTTCTATCGCTAGGTTTGCGTCGTGAAGTCACCTGAGCTTGCACAAGTTCTACAATTCTACGCTCCAATATCCCATCACCAAGAGCTCGGCGCTTGTCATCACGAATAAGCTAAAAAGCAACCTCGCCTTCAGAACGTATAGTCAGCGTCACAAGCTTTCGTACCCCGGAAGGTGAAAAAATATTTATATTTCTACGCCTTAGTCACGCATCGTAGTATTCGGATTTACAGCGTATACTGGTCTAGAGTAAACAAAACAAAAGTTTTGCATAGTTTTACTGGCTGCGGGGTAGCTGCGTTGAAAATGAACTTATTCGCAGAACCTCGGCCGCGTAAATTTTTGGCGGCGACTGTGCGATTGAACACCTGCATTTTCTTTATTCTGCACACAATTTTTTTTATGAATGGCCTTCCAGCCAACGTCATGCAGTGATTACACCTGGTTAATTTTCAGGACAGCAGACTCAGACATGACTTATTAAGTAGAAGAACTGAACTATTATGTAGCACGTCATTATTATCACCAATCAGGTGTAATAAATATGTAAACTAATGAAGGATAATAACATTGCCTATGAAATTTTACTAAAATCTCAGGACTACTTCAAAACTTCGCCTGTTCATCTTGTGTACGTCCCTATACTTTCTAGCAAACTGAAAGGGAGAAATTCAAGGGTGAAATTGACATCCCTTGTGGCACCATGGCAGAAACAGAAGGTGTAGCTTAGTGGGCCCATATGAAATGATCAGCTGCGATTGTGCTACTCACGCACAAGGAACGACACTTTTGTATTTTTTTACAGGCAGTAAAGTGATAAATGGTGTCCGTGGACGCTGGAGTGATCATGACAATACCACCGTACCGATACGGGTGATAAACGATTCTAATAAGGGAACGTTTCTGCAAGCCTCACGGTCCTTTCTCATGTTTCTTCAATTGTCCAAACACGTTAAATTTAGCGTAGGAGAAAATGCTTACAGAATTACTGAAGAATTGTACCAGTAATTATATCGTGGTGCTGCGATCTGATTTAGCAATAGAGTTAGTTAAGAACAGAACAGCAGAATGCCATAGTAACTTTGGTGATTCTAGCCGAAAAAAATGTCTTCTTGCGACGCTTTGTGGGCATAACTCAAAAAGTGTGTGGTCTGTAATTGGAATAGTTCTCTATGTTTACACGACAAACTACATTAACACGCCTCGGTGTCTTTTCGCATTATTTCCAATACTCCTCTGCGTACGTCGTGGTAAAAGGATATGAAGGCCTTTAGTATTTTGGGAATTTCGTGAAGGTATATGGGAATGGTTCAAATGATAAGACACGTGCGCTGCATATTGAGGATAGAATGTTTATGTTTCGAGGTATTGGTTTGTACTAAGCAAAAAAGCTTGTGAAATAATTTGGACAGCCTTCATTTGCACTGAAGGTTAGGTATACGCAAAAATTCTGCTTTGATATAATGCAAATACACTCAGTCAAATAGCTTCAACTGTATTCCTTTGTAAAAATACTACGTCTGGGGCTGCAGCCAAGTTTTCTACTTCTGCGCCTTTTAATTGCACTCACGGGAAGCTATTTATTTTTGTGGTACGTTTCAGGCTGAACAAAAGTCGCACAAACAGGCCTTTCCATGACATAGCTGAATAGGCAAAAATATTTCTTAGTAATGTCTTCATAAATGTTTGCCTTAAGAAAGAAATCAACTTTGAAAACACAAAGTTGGGTTTATTGTCTAAAATACATTACACCTAAAGTGCAAAAGAAGTTTGGAGGCACGTTCGCATGTTCACGAAACCAGCCAGCTATTTTTTTTTAGGAAGAGTACAGTAGAAAGAAACGAAACAAGAACCGCAACTAAATGACCTGCGTTTCGGAATATGCCATCTGGCGGGAAACGGCCAAACTAAGCAGCGACAAAGTGATAAAAAAAAAAACAGCGGCGCCGCTGGCTTTGAACCTGCGAACTGCCAATCGTGGTATCAGCGATCCTAATCGGTGGTCGCGCAGAACGCTCGGCTATCGGTTTGGGTGCTGCCGGAGGCAAAAACTAGGTTTATATACGTACCACAATAAATTCTTTGACTTTGTTATGAAAACTGCGATTTTGGAGCGACTTTTTTGCCATTTCAAGAGTTGCTGCTGCAACTAGCTGAAAGCCAAGTCATTGAAGTTGATAAATCCCCAATAATACGTCGATCGATGCATTAGGCTCATCGCAAATTGCTTTTTACTGGCCAAAATAGCCTCCAAAATTTGGCCTTTTCCATAGACTCCCATACTTCGAACTTCGCACGCAATTTGGAACGGGTTTTCTGTCGTAAGTAATGGTACCGCTTGCATGAGATGTCGGGCTAAGCTCCTAGAGCCTATTTGCACGGTAATATTTTGAAAGATGGCTTCTATGATTAGTTATTTGGGAAAAACGACACTCTCCCATAGAAAATGCGTATGTTTTCAGAGGCGGCCGCTAGAGGCGCTGTTCGGCGATGTCCCAGATTCCTGGTATTGAGCTTAAAGACACCTGACCCGCCGTGGTTGCTCAGTGGCTATGGTGTTGGGCTGCTGAGCACGAGGTCGCGGGATCGAATCCCGGCCACGGCGGCCGCATTTCGATGGGGGCGAAATGCGAAAACACCCGTGTACTTAGATTTAGGTGCACGTTACAGAACCCCAGGTGGTCCAAATTTCCGGAGTCCCCCACTACGGCGTGCCTCATAATCAGAACTGGTTTTGGCACGTAAAACCCTATCATTTTTAAAGACACCTGGTAATCTTTTTTCAGTTCTTGAATTTGCTTTGAACTGGGCTGCCATGCACGCGTGAGTGGTTGACGATTATTGTTTGGTTTTCTCACGGATACAGGCAATGTGCAGGAGGCGATCGCGCACCCTTGCCGTTGACTTCTAGGCGGAGGCCGGGAATCTTCGCTTTAATAGCGAATGCGTTACAATCACCTTTCTTCGGTTTTGTTCTGTGCGTAAACCTTTTCCATCCATGTAACACGAGCCGATGTCATTGTATCAATGCGCTTTGATTACGAAGGTTGAGCAATAAATAATGATTATGGTTATGATGTAGCAATGCAGGGAATATTATGTAGGCAATAATGTTTAGCACTGCAGCGTATTAGCCCCTTGTAATTGTACAAAGGACGTTTTATTCATCCTGCCTGAGTTTGATCCGCGCATATTACAAGAACTTGAAAAAGAAGCTGAAGCCCAACGCAGTTCCAACAATTTTCTCCCACCGACCTGTCGTGAAGCACAGGAAGCCCCCTCGACAGCGACAGGAACCTCGAACTGACAGTATTAAGTGATTGCTGCTGCTTGATCCTTGTCCCGCCTCTAATAATTTCAGCAATAATGATCTCGGTCGCTTAACAACGCAGCCAACGACACTATGATCCTTTGTGCAGAGCCTGTCGCCACCGCATGCTTGGCCGCAATCTACAATGCGTCGGCAATAGGGCCTCCCGCTAATCAAAATTACAATTTTAAATATCCTACTACATAAGTTAACGGTATGTCGGTGTGAAATATCAACATACCTAATCCGGAGGCGTTTCTTTTGCCGAAAAATATAGAATGCCTTCTCCCATAGGCATACCGAGTATTTGTTAGGCTTCATTGACACCGACGCCTAAAGAATAATCTGTAAATACCTTTCCTCAGCTTCTGTTATTGTGGGCGATGAGTGGTTGCCGGCACCGCTTCATCGCACTGAAATTGCACAACCGTCCTATTCAATGCAGAAACCCCAGCGCAAAAGCTACTTTGACATTGTGACAAACACATGGACGGACGATGCGCTCGCCAGTAATTCATTATAAGAAGGCACGCTGAATATAATACCATATAATACCCGCGGTGCACATGCGCGCACATCCAAGAAAAAAGCTGCCAAACACAGAACGATTTGCCACAAGCAATACTAGATCAGATGCACAAAGTAAAGCAGCGTATCATGTGGCAGAAAAAAATTAATGGAGTATAGAACTCGCCTCAAAGCTCCTTTTACATCAGTGTGTGTCATTCATACGGCTTTAAGATGAAACGAACCTCCTCATAAACGTTGACTTCAGCATTCGCCATGCTGTTATCACCATTTTTTTAATTTTTCTACGCCACTGGGGCGCGCAACTGGACCAAAATCATGCGCCTCCATCGAATTCTGCGGCCCGTCCGCGGGAGCAAGGCGCAATAGCGTGCCGTGCGCAGCGCGCGCAGCCGGCGGGCGAGGAGAATTGAGGAGGAAAGCGCGCGCGCGGAGGAGTCGCTACCACGTGGTCGCTACTTTCAAGATCAAGGGGCTTTGGTAATGAGCAGAGCGCCACGCCGCCTATTAGGTACTTTCGAAACGATTCGTACATAGTTCCAGGTTCGCGCCAATCTGCATCGCGCCAAATGCGGACACGGTGCAGTCGAAGTAACGTCGTCAGCGCGAAATGCAGCATGCTGCATTTCGCGCCGGCTGCCGCCGGGCCGCGTACGGACGCATGGTCGCGTCGGTCGCGCCTCGCGTCAGACTATATAAAAAATGTCACAGTTTCGCCCTAAGGGCGAAGCAATGAATGCGATAGCAACACAGCAATGTCATACGAAGTAAGGTGAGCGGCTTTGGTAGCAATATGAATTGTAGTAAACATGAGCTGATTAAGTAAGCAGGTGTGCTGCGGCGTAAGTAGGCCGACATGAAGAGAGACTCGATGACTACGAGAAGGCGCGTGTGAAACGGTGGTGTTGATGAGAAGCGCTTCCCGTGGGCAGCGCGTGCGAAGGGACACACCTGTAGCGCTGCACTGCCGATCCGGGCAGCATTGCATGTGTAGCGTGCGTTGGAAAACGTAGCCCGACTATTACTAACTGAATGAACAAGCGTGGTGTGAGCGCGCACAAACAAACACGAATAGATCACACTGAATGACTGCAGACAACGACTGTCAAAACGCTGGCAGCAAGCATACGCCGCAGCAACGGGCGAAGGTACGTGCGGTCTATCGCTTCAACGGCAACTGAGCGGCGAATGCACGGCGCATAAAGGTCAGAGCCGTGTGGAGATAAGCGACGGTGTGAGCGAGCGACGAGCGCGGTTGTTGGCCGAGTAGAAGTGCGCCCCCTCCCCCGCTCCCTCCGGCGCTGGCTTCCTGCTTCCTTGCTTGCTCGTGGGTGATTGAGTGCGTTCGCTCTCCGTGATAGCGCGCGTCCCCACACGCTTCCGCTCGGGCATACGGCGCGCGGCGAAGATTTTATCTATAGGGAACCTCACGGCGATGGTGACGGCGACGGCAGAAATCCGGTTGAAGTGGCCATATAATTGCTATCGCAATAAAAATAGAGTGCTCGCGTTTTGCTAGGGTAGCGTCGCTGTGCCCAGCGTGCGCGCGCGTCGAGGTTACGTCCGAGTATATCGAGCCCATTAACGACTGGATCTGCGCATGCGCTGAACTTGAGGCACCAGCCATAGAGAAAGGAATTCAACAAGAGGGGACACTCCCATAGGGCCCAGCGGCCGAATTGACTGCAGCGTGCCAAGCGGTCGGTGTCAATCACTTACATCACTTTCGGTTTTGGGCGCGCGTATTTTGAATGCAAGCTATCGCGCCGGCTGCGCCCCCCCTCCCCCCCCCCTTTTTTTTCTTTTGCTCTTCGTGCAGAATCGGTTTATTATTTAGTAAAAATGATGGCGAACAATCTCGTAAAGTCCCATCGAATCTGTGCCACGTGCAATTTCACAAAGTAGACGCAAGACCTTTTGTGCAATGAGGAAACATTTATTTTGCTCTATATAAAAGCTCGTTCCGCGCTTTTTGTGCGTTCATCCAACGTTGTGACACCAGCAGGTAAGGCAGTAGTTCCTGTATGAAGCTCCACCGGACGGCACCAGCTGAAAAAAAAAGTAAATTACAAGCATGTTACATTTGCAAGCACGTAACAGCATGTTACAAGCATGAGTCATTTTGGTATTTAGACATAGGAATACTGCGTGTAGAGGCGAAACGTGCGAGAGCGGTGATTGGGCGGCATTACAAACAAAAGCAATTCGCTTTAACATACATGGCGTAGAAAATACCCGACTCATCCCAAACCATATATGAAAACATCTGATTTCCAAGCGTTCCCCCATTTCCGAACATAATTTCCTGCACTTTGGCAGCACAAATACACCAGCGACTTCGCGTTTCCGAAACTTGGCCTCGGGCGACGCGACCGTACGCTACATACATAGAGACGGACGCAACAGACACTCAAGACAACTGCATGGGTGCAATGCCTTTTTTCAGTCCTTTAGAAGACGTAATTTTCGAATTACAAGCTTCTGATATGTTCGTCGTTCGCGCGTTCTGCCGGCGCCAGCAGCACACCGCATGTTATCACTCTTGGCAATCGCCCATCGCGTTTTCAACAGGCGTCAGTACCGAAAGAAGGTATATGTTGTTGCGGAGCCACAAAAAACGTCACAGACTTGTCCCTCTAAGATTCATTACACGCCAAACTAACTTTATCACCACGGCCGAGATGCTTATCGCTAACTGCGTCACAGCACGCTGTGCGGCCAGCGTGCCTCAAAAGTACCCCAGAAAGTAACGAAATTACTTTTCAGTAATGTCTGGCGTCAGAGAAAGCGGCACAAACTTCTCCTAGCAAGATGCACTAGACTACGCACCACGGGCGAGTTAGTTCTCGCTAACTGCGACACGGCGCCCTGTGCGGCAAATGTGGCTCAAAAACCGAAATAAGTTACCATAATCCTCTAGGAAGCGTCGGAAACATGTCTCAGCACGATTCATTAACTCAAATTAACTGCGCCAGGATGGCCGAGCTGTTTTTCGCTAACTGCGTCTTAAGTCTCGGTCCCGTGCCGTAAGCCTAATTGCGTCGTAGACTGTGAAACAAGATTTCTCACCTTGCAGTAGTCCAATAGTGCAGTGGTGTCTTGTCCAAGTGCAGAAGGAACGCAATAATACGCCGAGAGCCCAATAAACCAGGTTACATTTTAAAAAATGTCACAGTTTCGCCCTAAGGGCGAAGCAATGAATGCGATAGCAACACAGCAATGTCATACGAAGTAAGGTGAGCGGCTTTGGTAGCAATATGAATTGTAGTAAACATGAGCTGATTAAGTAAGCAGGTGTGCTGCGGCGTAAGTAGACCGACATGGAGAGGGACTCGATGACCACGAGAAGGCGCGTGTGAAACGGTGGTGTTGATGAGAAGCGCTTCCCGTGGGCAGCGCGTGCTGTTGCGAAAGTCGACGTCCGAGCGTCCACGAAGGTTCCATGTATGGTGCCGTGCCAGGTGCCAAGAGGAGGAAATATCCAGGGAGATTAGAAAATTGTTTTACATACACTGTACATGGTATTTTACAAGAAGGGCTCCATGATATTGGAGCCGTCTACGTGCTAACATCTTCGCATGTAGTAGCGTTTACATCTCCGAGCGTTCTGCATGGTCGAACGTCTACATGGTCAAGCCTCCCTCACAACACTCAAGTCCCCTGTTTTATCCCTTTCGTTTCCCTCTTTCACTCGACGAGGGAACACACTGTAGTTATTTTAGCCAATCAGCATCTTGGATCAGGTGGCCATATCCCGCACGTGATGTGTCGTCGTTTCCCGCCGGGCTCCGCCTCCAATCTTGTTAGGTCGCCCCCGAACACAGGCAGCGGTTGACACCTTGGGAACCGAACGTTGATGTCGTTCCCCCGGGATTGCCAGACACGGGCCCCTTTCAAGATTCGCCTCTCCATAGCGGTCAGTTCGCGGAACCAGGTAGGGCGGTGGCTGTCTCGAAAGGCAGCAGTCGGCGTAGCGTCGTCGTGGTTCGGGCGGCGCTGGTAATTCACGGGACCGCACCAAGGGGCGACGCTGCCGTTTAGCCACGCATGAGGTAGCCCGGAGACCAACTGCTAATCTCTCAGTCCCAGGTGACAATTCTCGGCCGCGAGAAAGGGCGCCAGGTTGGCGAGTCTGAGTCGGCGCCGGCCTCCTTTGTCCCGAGGGACCGCCAGACACAACAGTGCGAAGGGACACACCTGTAGCGCTGCACTGCCGATCCGGGCAGCATTACATGTGTAGCGTGCGTTGGAAAATGTGGCCCGACTATTACTAACTGAATGAACAAGCGTGGTGTGAGCGCGCACAAACAAACATGAATATATCACACTGAATGACTGCAGACAACGACTGTCAAAACGCTGGCAGCAATCCCATACGCTGCAGCGGGCGAAGGTACGTGCGGTCTATCGCTTCAACAGAAACTGAGCGGCGAATGCACAGTGTATAAAGGTCAGAGCCGTGTGGAGACAAGAGACGGTGCGGTCGAGCGATGAGCGCGGTTGTTGGCAGAGTAGAAGTGCGCCCCCCCCCCGCTCCCTCCGGCGCTTGGCTTCCCGCTTCCTTGCTTGCGCGTGGGAGAGATAAGAGACTGTGCGGGCGAGCGACGAACGCGGTTGTTGGCAGAGTAGAAGTGCCCCCCCCCCCGCTCCCTCCGGCGCTGGCTTTCCGCTTCCTTGCTTGCGCGTGGGAGATTGAGTGCGTTCGCTCTCCGTGATAGCGCGCGTCCCCGCGCGCTTCCGCTCGGGCATACGGCGCGCGGCGAAGATTTTATCTATAGGGAACCTCACGGCGACGTCGACGACGACGGCGACGCCGACGGCAGAAATCCGGTTGAAGTGTCCATATAATTGAATAAAAAGAAAAAAAAGGAGACAGATGGGTCGCCGCGCGCGAGCGCTCAAACGCGCGCGCAGCCACCCTCGCTGGCTTCGGGGGAGTGTCTGGCGGATGACGCATGTATCTGGTGCGTCATTGACCTGTGGCTACGTAAGGCAAGGAAAATAAGTCGCAAAGCTTAAGTTCATTTATACGCTAAACGTTTTAGTTTTCGCGGCAAAGAATTAAAAAAATAAATCAATGCCTGTTAACTTAAGTTCACTTTCTTTTTTTTTTTTCGATGCTCGCGGCAGCTAACGTTCGGTGTCAAAAGTATAGCGTGACGTATGGTGACGTGTTTCCTGTTGCCAGTTTTTGCCGAGTGTCCCCTCTTGTTGAATTTCTTTCTCTATGCACCAGCTATGTGAGCGTGTGCGCGGCGGCGCTTGATCAGTAGAAGCCATGGGACGCCCAAAGATAGTTCGTACTCCCGAAGAAGAGGCTGCGCTTCGCGATATATTTCGGAAAATGCTGGGGATAACTTGGTAGTGCTTAGCCTAGCCCAAAAGCCAGGACTAGCTACGTGCCCATCAGCTCCGCTGTCTCTTTATCGTTGCTCCTCAAGCTACGCTAGTTTTTTCCTCGGCTGCTAGGAGTCTTTCTTCCACTGTCTTCCGTGCATCACGCTCCGTATTAAGTTCGTTTCTCAGATCTGCGATCCGTTTCACAAGTTCATTCTGGTCATCCTCCATTTTCTTTAGCCTGTCTTCGACATCACAGTGTCTGTTGATTGGCTCAGTTGCCATGCTATTCTCATCGGTCCCCTCGTCAACCTTGAGGGACCCCCCGCACGCTGCACGCTTTACCGCCCTTTTTGCCATATGTTGCACATGGCATTCTCAAATTCTGAGCATGAATTCGCGGGATCGAATCCCGGCCGCGGCGGCCGCATTTCGATGGAGGCGAAATGCAAAAACGCCCGTGTGCTTGCGTTGTAGTGCACGTTAAGAACCCCAGGTGGTCAGAATTAATCCGGAGCCCTCCACTACGGCGTGCCTCATAATCATAACTGGTTTTGGCACGTAAAAGAAAGAAGAAGAAGCTTTCTCAAATGCTATCATCGAACCTTCCGAAGCACGTATCTACAAAATCATCGAACCTTCCGAAGCACGTATCTACAAAAGGCCGATACGCACAGAACCTAAAACCCTAAAATGTCACAATTTATTTATCGGCAATTACTCTCAAAGTATCTGCAATAAATGTCGAGCAGACTTAAGTCATGACACACGTTCGCACGTGTTCGGACACGTGGCCACGCCCTTACTGTACTACAAAAGCAATATTCTCGATACAAATACACACACGCTAAAAACACTAATGGCTAATGTACTTGACAATTCCAACCTACTATTTCAAGACTAAAAAGACAACGTACCACGCAGTCGCATGTGTTGAAACACGTGGCAGGAAGAGACTGTCCTAGAAAACCAAATACACCCGATACAAACACGAAAAAGGAAATAAAAGAAAACAATATCTGATAGCCCTGCCGCTAAAAAACAGCAAATCTAACAACAGAAGCAAGCTCAAAGCATGCACAAAATGTTTTCGTCGCCGCCCCGGAGAAACACGTCCGTCCGCCACGACTGCCACCACGACCACTGGACATGTTTTGGTCAAGCCACCTAGAGGGTAATCTGGCACCACCGTCTATGGGAATTTCCTGAAGGGCACTGTGTCGTCATGTGAGGCTTGTGTTGTACGAGGCTTCTTCTAAAACGTGGATATGCCTCCACATATGTGTTCTTAAGTTAAAATCTACATAGAAGGTTTTCATTCACCCATATTACAGCTCTCAATGAAGTTTACTCATCCACAATGCATAATTAGGTGAAGAAAAGCAAAAACTGACAAGCTCTTCCAAAGCGAGCGCGAATCTTGTCGTCTGTCCTCCAACTTTAGCGGTGCGCTGATACTTTCTTACGTTTCATATAATTGTACATCCAATAACGACTACTCATCATTAAACAAAACATGTTTTTGTGTAACAATAAAGCTAAAGCAGCTTTTTACGTGTTGTTTTAGTAGAAAATGAAGCATTGTGACATACGGGACGGTGCTACTCAGGCGTATCTTCAAGGTGTCCTGGCTCTCCGAGAACGATGCCAATCCGAAGTCACGATATACCGGCATTCTCATGCATATCACAGCGCAGCAGCGCCTGATTTCCCTCTAGGTAATATAGTGAGAAACTCTGTGGGCCAGGCATTTCGCTTCCACCACACGCGTCACCAGTTATCGCCTATTGATAATTGTAAAGTAAAATATAGTTGTCATTTCTTTCCTTGCCACACATATATAAAATTGATTACGAATCGTATTTCCGGTGAATGAATCGATCTGTGTCTCGTTTTAATTAAAAACGCTTTTCTTTCCCAAAGTTAGTTCGCTCCTCACATATTTGCGCTTCAATCACTGACCACCCATGCTGATGTCGATGACAGTTTGTTCTGAACCGCTTTTCGCCCGACCACCTTGGATCCATACCTTGGCAACAACGCGATGTAGCCTGGTGTAGGCGCTGTAGGCCTTCTGCTGAGGTGTCGACGCAGTTTCCGCACATGGTTTGTCTTTCGCGTCCGATTAGCCTGTGACGCCTCGTCGCCTACGGAGTGCAGCTTCAACATACATCAGTAGTGCTTACACGCCGCCTACTGCTTCGCTTGCCATCGCTTGCCATCGGCTGCTCACTAAAACTGCTCACTAACTCAGTGGGCTTGGCAGCACCGTACTCGGACGGATGCTCATGCATTTCTGCTTTTTCGTCCAGATTGCCCTTTTGCGGGCAGAAGCCGTGGCGGGACCGACAGAGATTCTTTCACGACAAGCCCGAACAGTCGCGCCTGCGCCGGAATGTCCCCTCGATGGAGCACCGTCATGGAAATCCGCGCCTCAAGTGCTGTTCCGACACAATCTCGTCAGCAGTGTGACGTCAGCGGACACTTCCCAGCTTGAGCATAAAAACCGGAGCCATCTCCAGCAGCCTTTCAGTGGGCTTGGCAGCACCGTACTCAGACGGATGCTCATGCATTTCTGCTTTTTCGTCCAGATTGCCCTTTTGCGGGCAGAAGCCGTGGCGGGACCGACAGAGATTCTTTCACGACAAGCCCGAACAGTCGCGCCTGCGCCGGAATGTCCCCTCGATGGAGCACCGTCATGGAAATCCGCGCCTCAAGTGCTGTTCCGACACAATCTCGTCAGCAGTGTGACGTCAGCGGACACTTCCCAGCTTGAGCATAAAAACCGGAGCCATCTCCAGCAGCCTTTCAGTGGGCTTGGCAGCACCGTACTCAGACGGATGCTCATGCATTTCTGCTTTTTCGTCCAGATTGCCCTTTTGCGGGCAGAAGCCGTGGCGGGACCGACAGAGATTCTTTCACGACAAGCCCGAACAGTCGCGCCTGCGCCGGAATGTCCCCCCGATGGAGCACCGTCATGGAAATCCGCGCCTCAAGTGCTGTTCCGACACAATCTCGTCAGCAGTGTGACGTCAGCGGACACTTCCCAGCTTGAGCATAAAAACCGGAGCCATCTCCAGCAGTCTTTCAGTGGGCTTGGCAGCACCGTACTCAGACGGATGCTCATGCATTTCTGCTTTTTCGTCCAGGTTGGTGACAAATATTTTGTCTACTCTATACGGGACGATTCACTTACTTTGACAGTGCTGCCAAGCCCACAGTGCCTGCTTGTTTCTCTGTCCGATTGTTTGCACATTATTAGACTGCTCTTATTAACATCAGGGGATGTGGAGCTTAACCCTGGACCGTCGTCAGAGTCAGAGTCCGAGGCAACTGTAAATAGCCAGCTTCTCAAGAAAATCCTAAAAGAACAAACAAAGACCAATAAGACGCTCAGCACACTCTCCGCCAACATGAAACAACTGGAAATAACGGTAGGCAACGTTCAAGAACGGCTATCTTCAATGGAGAAAGAGCTTGGACGATTACAAAAATGTGAGGAGAAGCTGGCCGAGCACGAAGTAAACCACAAAGAGAAGAGGGAGCTAATGAATGAGTTATCGAATAAGGTGGATGATCTTGAAAACCGTAGTTGGAAAAACAATGTGATAATTTATGGATTAAGTGAAGAAACAAAAGAGGATAATAAATCCTAGCAAGACAGAGTCAAACAAGATATATTTAAGGAGTTGCTTGACATCGAAGTGAATTTAATTGAGCGCATTCACAGGTTTGGTTATAAACATGCTGTCAAATGCCGACCAGTTATGCTGAGGCTATTTGATTTTTCTGAGAAAGCTAGAATAATGTCATCATGCTCTAAGCTAAAAGGAACGCAAATTTCAATATCGGAGGACTTTTCTAAAAGTATTCCTGACTTGCGCAGTAGACTGTGGCGTTCTGCAACTGTGGAAAAAGCCAATGGCACAAAGGTGTGACTTGTTTTTGATAAATTGAAAGTAGATGACAAAGTTTATATCTGGGACCAGCTTCTAAACCGCCGAGTGGAAATCACACGATCTGATGCGCAGACGCAGCGTGGCTCCGATCATCCTGCGTCTGGCCGTGTGACCACACGAAGTCGCGATAAAAAATGACAATCTCCATGCAAAGTTCTCCGAGTTGTTTCGCTTAATGCGCGCAGCGTTGTAAATAAATCCGGTTGCTTCGAAGATTTAATCTCCTGTTATCATCCACATGTCTTAGTAATTACTGAAACATGGTTACATGCTCATGTACAGGATTCGGAAGTCGTACCTTCTACTTATAAACTTATCCGTAAAGATAGAGAATCACGAGGTGGTGGAGTAGCTATCGCCATAACAAATAATATTGTATTTACACTATTTGATGGCATTGATAACCAAAAAAGTATATGGTGCAAACTTAAATTCCTGGGCAAAAGTATACTTCTAGGGGGCATGTACCCAACCCCCAAATGCTTCACCGGAATATTTGGAAGCCATGCACGACTACCTTGCAGATAATACGAATTCCCGGTCGAACATTATAATAACAGGAGACTTTAATCTGCCTGGTATAAACTGGTCTAATTTTTCTCACGATGGCAAAGATTCTAAAGGTGCTCATGCATTGCTCACGACTACATTCAACTTCTGTTTACACCAACTAGTTTCCGACGATACCAGGGTCAATAGATCATCATCTTCACTCCTTGATTTAGCCCTTGTTAGCAGCTCACTTCAAGGTTGTACGGTTAGTGTTGAAGACGGCATATCTGATCACAAGTTGCTCGCTCTGTCATGTCCGGTTACAGGGACACGTTCTTTTACTAAGCCTTCAGATACTTTCGTCAGAGATTACACACACGCCGACGATAATGCTGTTTTAAACTATTTGGAATCACGCTTTGATAATTTCAGGCAAATCAGTGATGTTAATAAAATGGGGTCATACTTCAGAGAAATTTTTCTCTTTTGCGAGCCACAGTATGTCCCGTTAAAAAAAAACGCACTAATAGGGAACACCCATGGTTCACGCGAGAAATGATTCATTTAAAACGTAAAATTAAGCGACGACGCAAGCGCGGTAATACAAGTGACCTTTCAAGCCTTATTTCTAACCTTCGGGAGCAAGCCAGATCGGCGAAAGAACGTTTTTTTTTTTTCAGTCACTTTGCACTTTGCACTTTGCAGTCATTTATGAACAAAGAACCCCAAAAGTTCTGGCGCTATCTGTCGAAGGATAAACGGTGTATAACAGAGATAAAAGTTTCGGGTGAAAGTATTGTTGACTCGACTCTCATTTCTAACAAATTTAATGGGTTTTTTCAATCCGTGTTCACGCGAACAGTTTCACATGCACTGTTACCGTCATATGTATATGATAGTCCTATGCCTGAGGTAGAGATGACTGAGGACGGTGTTCTTGGCCTCTTGCATAGGCTAGATGTAAAGAAATCACCTGGTCCTGACCAACTGTGCAATACCTTTTTGATTAGATATGCTATATGGGTGGCCAAATATTTACATCACATTTTCGTCATATCTTTAAGCACTGCAGTAATTCCTGATGATTGGCGCTCGGCCAAAATCATTCCGGTGCATAAATCTGGCTCTCTCTTGAAATTAAAAACTACAGGACCGTGTCTTTAACTAGCACCTGTTGTAAATTATTCGAGCACATTATCTTTAAGGCCATTATTACCTACTTGGAAAATAATAATTTGCTTTATCCGCAACGACACGGCTTTAGATCTGGCTTATCTACTGTAACCCAACTAGCTGAAATAACGGATGAATTAATTAGTACACTCAATATAAAAGGCCAAACAGACGCTATATTTTTGGATTTTCCGAAAGCATTTGATGTCGTTCCTCATCAAGATTTACTAACAAAACTAATAGCAATTGGCATTGAACAGAAAGTAGTGGCATGGATTGAATCTTACTTAAGAGATAGAGTGTTGCCATAAATTGGAGTGTCTCCGAATATTTGGATGTGTACTCGGTTGTTCTACAGGGCTCTGTCCTCGGGCCTCTCCTTTTCTTGGTATATATTAATGATATTCATCTTTGCGTAGAACAACCAATCCACATTAACTATTTGCAGACGACTGTGTTGTATACACAGCCGTAAATAACCGAGATGACCAAATTAAGGTGAACAATTCTTTACAGTGCATTGATGCGTGATGTGCAAGGTGGGGCTTAAGAATAAACACTTCTAAAACAGCTTCCATTATGTTTAGCAACAAAAAGAAGCCCCTTGACTTTACTTACTCTTTAGGTAACGTTACCACCACGAGAACTGACAAAGTTAAATATTTAGGCATCACACTTACAAGTAACTTCAATTGGGAACCGCATGCTGAAAATGTATGTCGGGGAGCGCTACAGAAATTGTCGTTTTTGAAAAGGAAACTGCGTAATACTCCTTCTTCAGTAAAGCTAAATGCATACAAATCGCTAGTACGACCGAAATTGGAGTATGCATCGGTTATTTGGACTCCTAGCCAACAATACTTGATTAATAAAATCGAAAGAGTGCATAATTTAGCTTTGCGTTTTATTTATTCTGATTACTCCTGTCACTCTAGTATTAGCAACTTACGTAATAGGGCCAACCTACAAAAACTTGAGCAGCGCAGGATCATATCTAGATTAACATTTATTTACCAACTTTATCACGAGAACTTTAAACTATCACGGGAACGATATCTTGAGGATCCTTTCAAACGATCAGAGAGAACACATCACAGTAAACGTATCAGACAACCCGTTAGCCACATTAATTTTCACAAGTTCTCTTTATTTCCTCGCGCAATTTATTATTGGAATATGTTATCTGAGCAGGCAGTAAACTCCGTCTCGTTGGAATCATTTGTTGAAAGTATTAGTAATATCAACTTCTGTTGAAATTCGAGTCCAATAGTTGAGTACACTGCGAGTTAATGATAGTCCTTTGTTCGAGCATTCAATTATGTCATCTATGTCCAGTGTATTGCCATGTTTTTCCACTTTTGTATGTATTATATCTTTGCAACTATGTCAAGCACTTGCTTTAAATTTTCTTCTCTTGTTTGTATCCACTCCTGCATGGGCCCGAGAAGGGCCTGCAGTATCTGTAAATAAAATAAATAAATAAATAAACTGCTCAAGTGCTCCCAAAAACTGCTGCGCTAAGCGACGCAGAAAGGCAACTACGTCAACGGGCGAATCTCGCTTTGGTCCGGCGAGAGACGCCAGCGTGAAGCAGAACGCCTTCGCACGTTCGCGACGCTCGCTGCGAACTCTGCCACTCGCATTCCTGAAGCTGAGCTACGATGGCTAGATGGGTAGGTGTGCTGAACGGCGAGTCTGGAGCGTAGTTCACCGCTTCCCCAGGTCATGACGCAAAATTGGCGCTGCGGTCAGTATAACGGTTCCGCAGCGCGCGTCTTCTGCTACAGGCGGCAGACGGTGCGCATAAAATAAAGCCTGTATTGGAATAGTTGTATGTCGTCTGTTCGTGTCAGTTTGAAAGGTGAGCAGTTCCGGGTCTCTCTGACTCTTTGAAAGTTCCCAAGAGATGTGAAATATTCTTGATCGGAAAAATGACCGACGAGATTAGCGGCGGTATTGCTCCACCAAAGAAGACCACCAAGGACACTTAACTGCTCCGCTCCGACCTGCAAATCAGGTTCTATATCTCTGAGAAAGAGGCCCAAAATAGCCTTGTTTTCTGTACCAAAAGACCCTGACCGTTTTAGGAAATGGGAACTGGCTCTTCATCGAGCGGACAAGCAACTGCTGCCGACATCGGTTGTATGCGAGACACCCTTTCAAGAACGTTTCGTTCAGCGCGATTTCACCCATATGGTCAACGGGGAGGTTGACCTGATTCCAAGGGAGCGTCCACGGCTTACCAACGATACAGTGCCATTAATTCTGCCAGGTGCTCCAGCCTATCTCTCTATAATGTGATGCCGCCCAAAAAAAGGAAACCGAAGAATTCTTTGGGACTGCGATCACAACAGGTGATTAAAACAGCCGGCTGTTTTGAGAATGCGGAGAGACGCCAGGAACAAGATGTTAACGAAGCCTGCGAAAATGGCGACGACGACTTTCAGTTTTCTACACCTACGCTTGCTAGTGTGTTCTGTCGCACGGCCGCTGGACCCGGCATTCAGTGGAAGGTACAGCGGCTCCCGCATTTTCCGTTTGCCTGAAAAAATTAGTAGCCCTTCCCCTGTCGAGGAAATGGGGGTAAACGAAGCTTGGCGTGTGGGGAAGCTTCGGTGTTCCTCGGAACGAATTGCACTGACGAGTACCACGTTGTGCTCGAACCACAACCCGTCACACGCACTGCAGCTAGCTCCGAAGTTCCGGTTGAGAAACTCGCGTTGAAACCTGACCGTTGCACCGGGGAAGTTGGCGCTAGCGTTGCCAAGGCGTGCACCACCGTTGTTGGGTTCCTGGAGGGCTGGACGACGCTAACGTTTGGCCTCAACCAGGGGCTCGATCCGCAACAGGGGGGTGGGGGGCATGCCCTATACTCAAAGCTGTTCCGACCTTCTCCTCCCAACACCCGTGAGGCTAGCGACTCCTTTGACAACAAAGGACATCACATTTTCTGGAAGTTTGTGACTTCTGATACTCGCTTTGTCGGTGCTTTGTCTACAGCGCTGCCTGTTTTCGTCTGGTTCAACGTATCTTCTATCCAAAAGTGGTTCTCCTTACAATGTGCTTTCCTAAAGGCGTCAGAGAACTCAACAGACCTTGCGAACATCGCACCTGTATGTCTGGCCTCCATAAAATCCGAATGAGGTGACAATTTGTTATCATTTGAAGAACTTCTTAGATCATCGTACGTAAGTTAACCCACAATCCGCGGATTGTCCAAACAGTGCCGAACACCAGAATTAACCGCGCATTAAATAAATCACGTTTTTTGTGTTGTGTTAATGAAGTCTTCTTTCATAAAAATCAGACATATATATTGCCACGGGGCAGAAATAGTCAAGCGAAGGTGTATTTACACGTATTTACAAACTGCAGCAATGCTGGATACACACGATGGCTGCCCGAACCAGCCGTGCGGTTCTCAGCACGGCAAAATCTCAGCAAAATCGTCTTCGTTGTTCATGGACACACCATGCCCTATTGCTCCGTAACATCACGCCCCGGTCGGAAAGCCACCGTCTCGGCGGTACTGTTTTGGGGGGCGAAGTCGCGGTGAAATAGGGTTTCAGCCTAGAGACGTGGACGACATAAGTAGGAACAGGGGCAGACGGTGAACGATTGTCCAGAGGGGATACTTCGTAACTTACGTCGCCGAGCTAGCGTAGGATCTTGTAAGGCCCTGTGTAGCGCGGGAGAAGTTTTTCAGGCAGGCCGATGCGGAGGCTTGGTGTCCATAGAAGAACTATAGGGACCCAGTCGGAAATTTAACATCCCGGTGGCGGCTGTCGTACCTCGTCTTCTGTGCAACCTGTGAGGCCGTGAGTGGGCAATCTGGCGAGCTGTGTGAGACCGAGCGAAGATGTCGCGGGCATACTCAGTTGGAATGTTGGTCGCAGGTGGAAGAAGTGTGTCGAAGAGCAAAGTTGGGTGGCGGCCGAACAGCAGATAAAAGGGTGAAAAGCTGGCGGTCTCTTGGCGGGACGAATTATATGCAAATGTTATGTAGGGTAACGATCGGCCCAGTCACTGTGGTCCCTAGAAACGTACATGGATATCATCTCCGTCAACGTCCGGTTAAGCCGCTCAGTTAGTCCATTGGTCTGCGAGTGATAGGCGGTGGTTAGTCTGTGCACGGCAGAATAGGCACGAAGAAGATCTTCGACAACGCGTGACAAGAATGTGCGGCCGCGATCAGTGAGCAGCTGCCTTGGGGCGCCGTGATGTAGTATGACGTCATACAGAAGGAAATCCGCAACGTCCTTAACGCAGCTCGTCTGCAATGCTCGCGTGATGGCGTAACGCGTCGTGTGGTCAGTCGTGACTGCCAGATTTGTACAGAACAGTAAAAGTGTATTCTTGTAGCCGCAGCGACCACCAACCCAGTCGGCCAGTCGGGTCTTTCAGCGATGAGAGTCAGCAGAGGGCATGGTGATCAGTGATAACGAAAAATGGGCGGCCAAATAAGTAAGGGCGGAACTTGGCCACTGCCCAAACCAACGCCAGGCGTGATAGAAAACCTCCGCTCTGTGGTCGAGAGAAGGCGGCTTGTGTATGCAATGACGCGCTGTGCGTTGTTCTGCTGCTGAACGAGAACAGCGCCTATGCCATGGCCGCTGGCGTCTGTGTGAATTTCAGTAGCAGCGGATGGGTCGTAGTGAGCCAGCAAAGGCGGGGCCGTTAACAAGCGGACGAGGGCGGAGAGAAGGAAACATCTTTCTACAGCGAAGCTGTGTACCAGCCAAGCAAACAACTTCTACCGCAGCTGGCTCGTTGGCGCCCCTCGGTTGCCCTCGTGCCACTGATCCCGCGTTCGTCGTCGTCTGCTTCCACACCTGGCTGCGTTGCCGCTAATCATTCCAGCGTATAATTTCACTTCTCTTCTGTCGTCGTAATGGGGAGACGGCGTTTACGGGGGTATGAGCCATTGCTTAAGGGGGTATCAGCCATTCATGAGCAACTGACGATGTGACCAAACGCGTTTGAGCAACGCCGCCGCGAACGCGCTCGGGAAAGGGCTCGACGTCGACGTGCCGATTCTGCCGTGAGGGCTTCCGAAGCCCAGGCGAAACGTCAGTGAAGAGCCGCCGACCCCGAGTTGCGGGAGCGCGATGTTGAGGCCAAACGCCAGCGTCGTCTTGCCCTCCAGGAACCCGACTACGGTGGTGCACGCCTCGGCAACGCTAGCGCCAACTTCCCCGGTGCGACGGCCAGGTTTCAACGCGAGTTTCTCAACTGAAACGTTCATGATAGACATGGTCGGTTGGGTGATTCCCAACTACGATACGCTCATTCTCATCGTGGGGGCAATAGTCACTACAGCAGACCCACCATAGTCACAGCTTCGCTAGCTTCCATCTTCACAGTAGTGGAAGCAGACGCGGATCCAGGGGGACGTCCGTATGTCCTGACCCCCCCTCAGATTTCTGCATCGCCCCTCGCTGACAGGGTGATGGCCCTGTCGCAAAAAATATGGCTACCAGCATTTTTCTAAAGTATTTTATTGCGATAGCAATTGTATAGACACTCAGAGGATTTCTGCCGTCGCCGTCACCGTGAGGGCTGCAGAATTAAGCGTATCTTTCCACCTTTACAATCACCATATATAGAGAGAAAACACGACTTCTTCCGTCGCGCAAAAGGCCGTGGGGAGAGGGAAGGGAGGGAGGGGAGGCGACGTTTAGCTGCGGCACAAAATGCGTATTTATTTAAAAACGTTGCGAGGCGAGAAGGTGGTAAAGACTTCCGGCGCTCCTCGACGAGTTTCCCGTTCTGATCTCGTCGAATACCTCCGAGCCTCCCCCAGAGGCCCTGGCAACAGTCACCAAGCAGAAGTCACAGGCCGCGCGCCCTGGCAAAAGGCCCTGGCAAAAGTTTTGTGACAAAACGGCGACGGCGTCGACAACAGTTCTGCGTGTTGCTGGTGCTGCTGCGTGTCCAATTAAGTTTATACAGCTGATAGAGCTACTATCCTTAGTCCGTATAGCTCTCTACTAAGTTGCTATCGCAATTGATGCTTCGCCTTTCGGGTAAAACTGCGACATTTTTTACAGGGAAAGCTGTATATGGCCAGGCGAAACGAAAAACCGTCCGTCCCATGTTTCGATAAACGTCTCCATTGGCTGCACCGTCAGTTACTCGTTCTCTACGTCGCACCCAAGCGCGCGCGCCATTGGCAGCGCCGTTAGTGGCATCATTCTCTGCGTCGTACCTGCTCTGCCGTAACGCCGCCTCATCGGCTCGCCGTTGTCGCATGCGTTCGATATCTCGAGTTAGCTCGGCGTCGTGGTTAGCAGCATCCGCCCGCCATTAGCACTTGCGTTCCACTTGGCAATTTCAACGTGGACGTTTCGTCGCAGCTGAAGCCACAGTGCCGCTCGAGAAACTCCCGCCGAAAGCGGGCGTTGGCCCCGGCGAACGCGTTCCCGCCATTGCCACGTTGACGCTGCTCTGCCGTAACGCCGCCTCATCGGCTCGCCGTTGTCGCATGCGTTCGATATCTCGAGTTAGCTCGGCGTCGTGGTTAGCAGCATCCGCCCGCCATTAGCACTTGCGTTCCACTTGGCAATTTCAACGTGGACGTTTCGTCGCAGCTGAAGCCACAGTGCCGCTCGAGAAACTCCCGCCGAAAGCGGGCGTTGGCCCCGGCGAACGCGTTCCCGCCATTGCCACGTTGACGCTGCTCTGCCGTAACGCCGCCTCATCGGCTCGCCGTTGTCGCATGCGTTCGATATCTCGAGTTAGCTCGGCGTCGTGGTTAGCAGCATCCGCCCGCCATTAGCACTTGCGTTCCACTTGGCAATTTCAACGTGGACGTTTCGTCGCAGCTGAAGCCACAGTGCCGCTCGAGAAACTCCCGCCGAAAGCGGGCGATGGCCCCGGCGAACGCGTTCCCGCCATTGCCACGTTGACGCTGCTCTGCCGTAACGCCGCCTCATCGGCTCGCCGTTGTCGCATGCGTTCGATATCTCGAGTTAGCTCGGCGTCGTGGTTAGCAGCATCCGCCCGCCATTAGCACTTGCGTTCCACTTGGCAATTTCAACGTGGACGTTTCGTCGCAGCTGAAGCCACAGTGCCGCTCGAGAAACTCCCGCCGAAAGCGGGCGTTGGCCCCGGCGAACGCGTTCCCGCCATTGCCACGTTGACGCTGCTCTGCCGTAACGCCGCCTCATCGGCTCGCCGTTGTCGCATGCGTTCGATATCTCGAGTTAGCTCGGCGTCGTGGTTAGCAGCATCCGCCCGTCATTGGCACTTGCGTTTCACTTGGAAATTTCAACGTGGACGTTTCGTCGCAGCTGAAGCCACAGTGCCGCTCGAGAAACTCCCGCCGAAAGCGGGCGTTGGCCCCGGCGAACGCGTTCCCGCCATTGCCACGTTGACGCTGCTCTGCCGTAACGCCGCCTCATCGGCTCGCCTTTGTCGCATGCGTTCGATATCTCGAGTTAGCTCGGCGTCGTGGTTAGCAGCATCCGCCCGCCATTAGCACTTGCGTTCCACTTGGCAATTTCAACGTGGACGTTTCGTCGCAGCTGAAGCCACAGTGCCGCTCGAGAAACTCCCGCCGAAAGCGGGCGTTGGCCCCGGCGAACGCGTTCCCGCCATTGCCACGTTGACGCTGCTCTGCCGTAACGCCGCCTCATCGGCTCGCCGTTGTCGCATGCGTTCGATATCTCGAGTTAGCTCGGCGTCGTGGTTAGCAGCATCCGCCCGCCATTAGCACTTGCGTTCCACTTGGCAATTTCAACGTGGACGTTTCGTCGCAGCTGAAGCCATAGTGCCGCTCGAGAAACTCCCGCCGAAAGCGGGCGTTGGCCCCGGCGAACGCGTTCCCGCCATTGCCACGTTGACGCTGCTCTGCCGTAACGCCGCCTCATCGGCTCGCCGTTGTCGCATGCGTTCGATATCTCGAGTTAGCTCGGCGTCGTGGTTAGCAGCATCCGCCCGCCATTGGCACTTGCGTTTCACTTGGCAATTTCAACGTGGACGTTTCGTCGCAGCTGAAGCCACAGTGCCGCTCGAGAAACTCCCGCCGAAAGCGGGCGTTGGCCCCGGCGAACGCGTTCCCGCCATTGCCACGTTCACGCTGCTCTGCCGTAACGCCGCCTCATCGGCTCGCCGTTGTCGCATGCGTTCGATATCTCGAGTTAGCTCGGCGTCGTGGTTAGCAGCATCCGCCCGCCATTGGCACTTGCGTTTCACTTGGAAATTTCAACGTGGACGTTTCGTCGCAGCTGAAGCCACAGTGCCGCTCGAGAAACTCCCGCCGAAAGCGGGCGTTGGCCCCGGCGAACGCGTTCCCGCCATTGCCACGTTGACGCTGCTCTGCCGTAACGCCGCCTCATCGGCTCGCCTTTGTCGCATGCGTTCGATATCTCGAGTTAGCTCGGCGTCGTGGTTAGCAGCATCCGCCCGCCATTAGCACTTGCGTTCCACTTGGCAATTTCAACGTGGACGTTTCGTCGCAGCTGAAGCCACAGTGCCGCTCGAGAAACTCCCGCCGAAAGCGGGCGTTGGCCCCGGCGAACGCGTTCCCGCCATTGCCACGTTGACGCTGCTCTGCCGTAACGCCGCCTCATCGGCTTGCCGTTGTCGCATGCGTTCGATATCTCGAGTTAGCTCGGCGTCGTGGTTAGCAGCATCCGCCCGCCATTAGCACTTGCGTTCCACTTGGCAATTTCAACGTGGACGTTTCGTCGCAGCTGAAGCCACAGTGCCGCTCGAGAAACTCCCGCCGAAAGCGGGCGTTGGCCCCGGCGAACGCGTTCCCGCCATTGCCACGTTGACGCTGCTCTGCCGTAACGCCGCCTCATCGGCTCGCCGTTATCGCATGCGTTCGATATCTCCAGTTGGCTCGGCGTCGTGGTTAGCAGCATCCGCCCGCCATTGGCACTTGCGTTTCACTTGGCAATTTCAACGTGGACGTTTCGTCGCAGCTGAAGTCCACAGTGCCGCTCGAGAAACTCCCGCCGAAAGCGGGCGTTGGCCCCGGCGAACGCGTTCCCGCCATTGCCACGTTGACGCTGCTCGGCCCGCAACGCCAGCCTCATCGGCTCGCCGTTGTCGCATGCGTTCGATATCTCGAGTTAGCCTCGGCGTCGTGGTTAGCAGCATTCCGCCCGCCATTGGCACTTGCGTTTCACTTCGCGATTTCAACGTGGACGTTTCGTCGCAGCCGAAGCCACAGTGCCGCTCGAGAAACTCCCGCCGAAAGCGGGCGTTGGCCCCGGCGAACGCGTTCCCGCCATTGCCACGTTGACGCTGCTCTGCCGTAACGCCGCCTCATCGGCTCGCCGTTGTCGCATGCGTTCGATATCTCGAGTTAGCCTCGGCGTCGTGGTTAGCAGCATCCGCCCTCCATTGGCACTTGCGTTCACTTGCAATTTCAACGTGGACGTTTCGTCGCAGCCTGAAGCCACAGTGCCGCTCGAGAAACTCCCGCCGAAAGCGGGCCGTTGGCCCCGGCGAACGCGTTCCCGGCCATTGCCACGTTGACGCTGCTCTGCCGTAACGCCGCCTCATCGGCTCGCCGTTGTCGCATGCGTTCGATATCTCGAGTTAGCTCGGCGTCGTGGTTAGCAGCATCCGCCCGCCATTGGCACTTGCGTTCACTTGGCAATTTCAACGTGGACGTTTCGTCGCAGCTGAAGCCACAGTGCCGCTCGAGAAACTCCCGCCGAAAGCGGGCGTTGGCCCCGGCGAACGCGTTCCCGCCATTGCCACATTGACGCTGCTCTGCCGTAACGCCGCCTCATCGGCTCGCCGTTGTCGCATGCGTTCGATATCTCGAGTTAGCTCGGCGTCGTGGTTAGCAGCATCCGCCCGCCATTGGCACTTGCGTTTCACTTGGCAATTTCAACGTGGACGTTTCGTCGCAGCTGAAGCCACAGTGCCGCTCGAGAAACTCCCGCCGAAAGCGGGCGTTGGCCCCGGCGAACGCGATCCCGCCATTGCCACGTTGACGCTGCTCTGCCGTAATGCCGCCTCATCGGCTCGCCGTTGTCGCATGCGTTCGATATCTCGAGTTAGCTCGGCGTCGTGGTTAGCAGCATCCGCCCGCCATTGGCACTTGCGTTTCACTTGGCAATTTCAACGTGGACGTTTCGTCGCAGCTGAAGCCACAGTGCCGCTCGAGAAACTCCCGCCGAAAGCGGGCGTTGGCCCCGGCGAACGCGTTCCCGCCATTGCCACATTGACGCTGCTCTGCCGTAACGCCGCCTCATCGGCTCGCCGTTGTCGCATGCGTTCGATATCTCGAGTTAGCTCGGCGTCGTGGTTAGCAGCATCCGCCCGCCATTGGCACTTGCGTTTCACTTGGCAATTTCAACGTGGACGTTTCGTCGCAGCTGAAGCCACAGTGCCGCTCGAGAAACTCCCGCCGAAAGCGGGCGTTGGCCCCGGCGAACGCGTTCCCGCCATTGCCACGTTGACGCTGCTCTGCCGTAACGCCGCCTCATCGGCTCGCCGTTGTCGCATGCGTTCGATATCTCGAGTTAGCTCGGCGTCGTGGTTAGCAGCATCCGCCCGCCATTGGCACTTGCGTTTCACTTGGCAATTTCAACGTGGACGTTTCGTCGCAGCTGAAGCCACAGTGCCGCTCGAGAAACTCCCGCCGAAAGCGGGCGTTGGCCCCGGCGAACGCGTTCCCGCCATTGCCACGTTGACGCTGCTCTGCCGTAACGCCGCCTCATCGGCTCGCCGTTGTCGCATGCGTTCGATATCTCGAGTTAGCTCGGCGTCGTGGTTAGCAGCATCCGCCCGCCATTGGCACTTGCGTTCCACTTGGCAATTTCAACGTGGACGTTTCGTCGCAGCTGAAGCCACAGTGCCGCTCGAGAAACTCCCGCCGAAAGCGGGCGTTGGCCCCGGCGAACGCGTTCCCGCCATTGCCACGTTGACGCTGCTCTGCCGTAACGCCGCCTCATCGGCTCGCCGTTGTCGCATGCGTTCGATATCTCGAGTTAGCTCGGCGTCGTGGTTAGCAGCATCCGCCCGCCATTGGCACTTGCGTTCCACTTGGCAATTTCAACGTGGACGTTTCGTCGCAGCTGAAGCCACAGTGCCGCTCGAGAAACTCCCGCCGAAAGCGGGCGTTGGCCCCGGCGAACGCGTTCCCGCCATTGCCACATTGACGCTGCTCTGCCCGTAACGCCGCCTCATCGGCTCGCCGTTGTCGCATGCGTTCGATATTTCGAGTTAGCTCGGCATCATGGTTAGCAGCATCCACGCGCCATTGGCACTTGCGTTCCACTTGGCGATTTCAACGTGGACGTTTCGTCGCAGCTGAAGCCACAGTGCCGCTCGAGAAACTCCCGCCGAAAGCGGGCGTTGGCCCCGGCGAACGCGTTCCCGCCATTGCCACGTTGACGCTGCTCTGCCGTAACGCCGCCTCATCGGCTCGCCGTTGTCGCATGCGTTCGATATCTCGAGTTAGCTCGGCGTCGTGGTTAGCAGCATCCGCCCGCCATTAGCACTTGCGTTCCACTTGGCAATTTCAACGTGGACGTTTCGTCGCAGCTGAAGCCATAGTGCCGCTCGAGAAACTCCCGCCGAAAGCGGGCGTTGGCCCCGGCGAACGCGTTCCCGCCATTGCCACGTTGACGCTGCTCTGCCGTAACGCCGCCTCATCGGCTCGCCGTTGTCGCATGCGTTCGATATCTCGAGTTAGCTCGGCGTCGTGGTTAGCAGCATCCGCCCGCCATTAGCACTTGCGTTCCACTTGGCAATTTCAACGTGGACGTTTCGTCGCAGCTGAAGCCACAGTGCCGCTCGAGAAACTCCCGCCGAAAGCGGGCGTTGGCCCCGGCGAACGCGTTCCCGCCATTGCCACGTTGACGCTGCTCTGCCGTAACGCCGCCTCATCGGCTCGCCGTTGTCGCATGCGTTCGATATCTCGAGTTAGCTCGGCGTCGTGGTTAGCAGCATCCGCCCGCCATTGGCACTTGCGTTTCACTTGGCAATTTCAACGTGGACGTTTCGTCGCAGCTGAAGTCACAGTGCCGCTCGAGAAACTCCCGCCAAAAGCGGGCGTTGGCCCCGGCGAACGCGTTCCCGCCATTGCCACGTTGACGCTGCTCTTCCGTAACGCCGCCTCATCGGCTCGCCGTTCTCGCATGCGTTCGATATCTCGAGTTAGCTCGGCGTCGTGGTTAGCAGCATCCGCCCGCCATTGGCACTTGCGTTTCACTTGGCAATTTCAACGTGGACGTTTCGTCGCAGCTGAAGCCACAGTGCCGCTCGAGAAACTCCCGCCGAAAGCGGGCGTTGGCCCCGGCGAACGCGTTCCCGCCATTGCCACGTTGACGCTGCTCTGCCGTAACGCCGCCTCATCGGCTCGCCGTTGTCGCATGCGTTCGATATCTCGAGTTAGCTCGGCGTCGTGGTTAGCAGCATCCGCCCGCCATTGGCACTTGCGTTTCACTTGGCAATTTCAACGTGGACGTTTCGTCGCAGCTGAAGCCACAGTGCCGCTCGAGAAACTCCCGCCGAAAGCGGGCGTTGGCCCCGGCGAACGCGTTCCCGCCATTGCCACGTTGACGCTGCTCTGCCGTAACGCCGCCTCATCGGCTCGCCGTTGTCGCATGCGTTCGATATCTCGAGTTAGCTCGGCGTCGTGGTTAGCAGCATCCGCCCGCCATTGGCACTTGCGTTTCACTTGGCAATTTCAACGTGGACGTTTCGTCGCAGCTGAAGCCACAGTGCCGCTCGAGAAACTCCCGCCGAAAGCGGGCGTTGGCCCCGGCGAACGCGTTCCCGCCATTGCCACGTTGACGCTGCTCTGCCGTAACGCCGCCTCATCGGCTCGCCGTTGTCGCATGCGTTCGATATCTCGAGTTAGCTCGGCGTCGTGGTTAGCAGCATCCGCCCGCCATTGGCACTTGCGTTTCACTTGGCAATTTCAACGTGGACGTTTCGTCGCAGCTGAAGCCACAGTGCCGCTCGAGAAACTCCCGCCGAAAGCGGGCGTTGGCCCCGGCGAACGCGTTCCCGCCATTGCCACGTTGACGCTGCTCTGCCGTAACGCCGCCTCATCGGCTCGCCGTTGTCGCATGCGTTCGATATCTCGAGTTAGCTCGGCGTCGTGGTTAGCAGCATCCGCCCGCCATTGGCACTTGCGTTTCACTTGGCAATTTCAACGTGGACGTTTCGTCGCAGCTGAAGCCACAGTGCCGCTCGAGAAACTCCCGCCGAAAGCGGGCGTTGGCCCCGGCGAACGCGTTCCCGCCATTGCCACGTTGACGCTGCTCTGCCGTAACGCCGCCTCATCGGCTCGCCGTTGTCGCATGCGTTCGATATCTCGAGTTATCTCGGCGTCGTGGTTAGCAGCATCCGCCCGCCATTGGCACTTGCGTTTCACTTGGCAATTTCAACGTGGACGTTTCGTCGCAGCTGAAGCCACAGTGCCGCTCGAGAAACTCCCGCCGAAAGCGGGCGTTGGCCCCGGCGAACGCGTTCCCGCCATTGCCACGTTGACGCTGCTCTGCCGTAACGCCGCCTCATCGGCTCGCCGTTGTCGCATGCGTTCGATATCTCGAGTTAGCTCGGCGTCGTGGTTAGCAGCATCCGCCCGCCATTGGCACTTGCGTTTCACTTGGCAATTTCAACGTGGACGTTTCGTCGCAGCTGAAGCCACAGTGCCGCTCGAGAAACTCCCGCCGAAAGCGGGCGTTGGCCCCGGCGAACGCGTTCCCGCCATTGCCACGTTGACGCTGCTCTGCCGTAACGCCGCCTCATCGGCTCGCCGTTGTCGCATGCGTTCGATATCTCGAGTTAGCTCGGCGTCGTGGTTAGCAGCATCCGCCCGCCATTGGCACTTGCGTTTCACTTGGCAATTTCAACGTGGACGTTTCGTCGCAGCTGAAGCCACAGTGCCGCTCGAGAAACTCCCGCCGAAAGCGGGCGTTGGCCCCGGCGAACGCGTTCCCGCCATTGCCACAGTTGACGCTGCTCTGCCGTAACGCCGCCTCATCGGCTCGCCGTTGTCGCATGCGTTCGATATCTCGAGTTAGCTCGGCGTCGTGGTTAGCAGCATCCGCCCGCCATTGGCACTTGCGTTTCACTTGGCAATTTCAACGTGGACGTTTCGTCGCAGCTGAAGCCACAGTGCCGCTCGAGAAACTCCCGCCGAAAGCGGGCGTTGGCCCCGGCGAACGCGTTCCCGCCATTGCCACATTGACGCTGCTCTGCCGTAACGCCGCCTCATCGGCTCGCCGTTGTCGCATGCGTTCGATATCTCGAGTTAGCTCGGCGTCGTGGTTAGCAGCATCCGCCCGCCATTGGCACTTGCGTTTCACTTGGCAATTTCAACGTGGACGTTTCGTCGCAGCTGAAGCCACAGTGCCGCTCGAGAAACTCCCGCCGAAAGCGGGCGTTGGCCCCGGCGAACGCGTTCCCGCCATTGCCACGTTGACGCTGCTCTGCCGTAACGCCGCCTCATCGGCTCGCCGTTGTCGCATGCGTTCGATATCTCGAGTTAGCTCGGCGTCGTGGTTAGCAGCATCCGCCCGCCATTGGCACTTGCGTTTCACTTGGCAATTTCAACGTGGACGTTTCGTCGCAGCTGAAGCCACAGTGCCGCTCGAGAAACTCCCGCCGAAAGCGGGCGTTGGCCCCGGCGAACGCGTTCCCGCCATTGCCACGTTGACGCTGCTCTGCCGTAACGCCGCCTCATCGGCTCGCCGTTGTCGCATGCGTTCGATATCTCGAGTTAGCTCGGCGTCGTGGTTAGCAGCATCCGCCCGCCATTGGCACTTGCGTTTCACTTGGCAATTTCAACGTGGACGTTTCGTCGCAGCTGAAGCCACAGTGCCGCTCGAGAAACACCCGCCGAAAGCGGGCTTTGGCCCCGGCGAACGCGTTCCCGCCATTGCCACGTTGACGCTGCTCTGCCGTAACGCCGCCTCATCGGCTCGCCGTTGTCGCATGCGTTCGATATCTCGAGTTAGCTCGGCGTCGTGGTTAGCAGCATCCGCCCGCCATTGGCGCTTGCGTTCCACTAGAAACACAAACATGTAACCAATAATTGAGAAACGCTTCAATACAGCATCGGGATTAACCCACTGCTAAACACCGGGGCCGCACGTTTCAGCTTCGCTGGTTAACCATCTGTACGGAGTGCTTGGGCGGTTATTTTCACAAGTACCAGTGGTAGCAGCCATGTAGAAGCTAGCTCGCTCACAAGCTTAGCTGTTTTCCGTGGGGGTGTGGTGTCGCGAAGTTGTCGTAGTGATTTTTTTTATCATGAACACCTTGGACCTCCTGGCGCCGGCCATGCCTTACTCGTCCCGTCGGCGGCGGCGAGCGAACGAGGGGACGACCCTTTTGTCAAGCACGCCCATGTGCGCAGTCGCGCCTTATTAGCTTAGATCCCCCTCGGAGTGTCATCGGTTGCCTCTTACCGTTACCTGGAAAAGACGGGTGAAAGCTAACAAAGCGGAGAGGCGTCAACATCAGCAATGTAAATACAGACAACGTGAACACAGACAGCGAAAGCGGGACCGTACAAAAGCGGAGAACTTGTGTGTCGCAGGACCACGAGACCGAGGAAGAACGTCACCGTGTGCAGTCGCTCACGCCGGAGAAACTTCAGGTGATGATGATGATGATTTAATGACATCCCCTCCCTAACGGAGCGGTGACAAATAGTCACCTAGCCTGCTTGATTTAATCGGGTATGCTCTACATGTTTTACAGCGAAGCTGTATATGCCTAGGCAAAACGTCCGTGCGTTCCCAGGAGGGCCCACCGCAGGAACCAGTGCGCATGCGCGAAAGAAAATCCCGAGTCGGAAAGGAGTTAGGAGCAAGAGGAGCGGGAATATCTGTTAAAGGGAACACCGGAGCGCGTGGCTAGAGAGAGAGAGAAAGAAATAGAAGAGAGGAAAGGCAGGGAGGTTAACAAGACGCACGTCCGGTTTGCTACCCTGCACCGGGGAAAGGGGGTATAGGGATGAAAAGAGAGAGAAAGGAAATAGAGAGAGCACAGTTTCGCGCACATTTGAAGCTTCGCACGAAGTCTACAGACGGTCGCCAAGACCTGTCGACTTGAGGTAGTGCAACAAGGCTTTCGTGGCTTTCTGTGCCATCGACGCATACGGCCATGGTCCAAGGATCTTCATTTCCGAAAATGGTGGAGAGTCCAGCCGGTTCAATGCTGTTCGGAGAGCACTAGAGTTACTGTATAGGAGCCTATGAAGGGAGCCTATACAGTTACTCTACGCGTGACGTCTGCTCGGCGCCACCGCCGGCCGGCGGCTGCACCGTGTCACGCAGGCGCAGTGAGCGCTGTGGGCGGTGCTTTTAGGGGCGAAGCACCTTAGGGCCGAGCTTTGTCCCTCGTTGTCCGTTGTCTGTAGCTCTGGTTTGCATGGAGACCGTTAGGGGCGCTGAGGTGCACAAGGGCTATATAAGCGCTGTATATACTGTACACATGTACAATATATATATATATATATATATATATATATATATATATATATTCGGGCAGAACGCTGGGAGCGTTCACTTCCGGCGTTTTGCCCGAATGATCCCCTGGTGCTTCGCCCACTCATCATCATTCACTTTGTGGACATGCGATGTTTTTTTTCGTCGTCAGCTACCGTCGGCTGCCACGCTTTGAATCGTCGCGAAGCAAGCAGCTCGCGTAATTCGTATTTAATAGCAGCCACTTTTCTTTCAGCAGGAAGGAAAGTGACTGGATATATTTTTAATCAGATAAATGTCCTAAATATCAGCAGCATTTACACTGCCGTCTTTTGTTCGCCTCCTCGTTTCATAAAGATTTGCTCGCTTCAATAATTTTTTATTACTGAGCGCGTCCATTCCAGTGATTCAACGATAGCTCGAGTGATAGCTCTTTATAAAGTAATCTGTTCTTTAAAGACGTCTATGGATTCTTTGTTCAGCCTACGCATTTCAGCAACTCGAATATGCATTAGTACAAATGAGATGGGCACTACACACGGATAAATATTATTTAATATAGCTGTACCACAAACAGACGTCCGTAAAACAAAGTTATGTTGGTCTTGTAAGTTGAAACGGCAAAAATATCTGTGAGTTAATATTTTCCTCCTCTAATTGTCTTTCAACTGTGCAACCAGTGTTATTTCTCTTAATAATTCTGAAAATGAACCTATACCACCCGAAGAATGCGCCTCAGTGTTTAACAATGTTTTTTCGCACAATTTTTTTTCATGTTGAATTGATTATGTTCAATATGTGTCGCATCATGATTATCTTTTGATGTCGCCTATCATGTGCGAGCACTCGGGAATAGTACACTTAGTCGACTCGCCAAAGATTTCTTCGTCTTGTGGAACTGACAGTATCAGCTCTAAATTTATAAAACAAACTAAACATTACTGATCTTTGTTTTTGGCTAAACTCTTCCAGCAGTCGCTTGATCATGGTATCCTTCCTTTTGATTGGATGATTGGGAAGGTGGTTCCTGTTCATAAATCAGGCAACAAACATTCTGCATTAAATTATCGACCCATTTCGCTAACAAGTATCCCTTGCAAACTAATGGAGCACGTATTGTACAGTCATATCTTTTTGGAATCAAATTCTTTCTTTACGTCATCACAACACGGCTTCAGGCGTTCGTTTTCTTGTGAAACTCAATTACATCTTTTCACTCACCACTTGCACTTTATACTAGACAAGAATTCAAGAATCGATTGCGCCTTTCTAGACTTCTCGAAGGCTTTTGCTAAGGTTACTCGTGTGCTGCTTATGCAGAAACTTTCCTCTTTAAACCTTGACCATATTGTACTTACCTGGCTTGGATACTTCCTAATCAATCGCCGACAGTATGTTTCTGTAAACGGTCATGATTCACCCTTAATTAACGTAGCATCAAGAGTTCCTTAGGGCTATGTTTTAGGTGCATTATTTTTTCTAATATACATAAACGATCGACTTGCCCGATTGCGTGTCATCTTCAGTTCACTTATACGCCGATGACTGTGTACTGTATCGTGAGATTCGTGATGATAAAGACCAGGAAATTCTACAGACTGATCTAAATAACATCGCGGCTTGGTGTAAAAACTGGCTCATGGAACTAAACCCCAAGAAGTGCAAGCTGATGATTGTTACAAGACGCGACGTGTGTGTGCCTGCATATATGCTTAACCACGTCCACCTAGAACATGTTTCATCCGACCGTTATTTACGTGTAACTATATCATCTGACTGATCCTGGAAATGTCACATGGACTCCATAATCAATAACGCAAATCGTATGTTAGGCTATTTGCGGCGAAACTTTAGCAAATCCCCTACATCAATGAAACTACTATTGTATAAAACACTACTTCGGTCTAAGCTGGAATACGCTGCTGCTATTTAGGACCCTTACAATGCTACTCTTGTTAATTCTCTTGAAATGGTTCAGAATAATTCGACTCGTTTCATTCACTCAACCTATGATCACACTTCTAGCATAACTTTTATGAAAAGCAACTTGTGTCTACCATCTTTATCACTGCGCAGAAAGGATTTTCGCTAATGCCTATTTCATTAAGTATTTCATCGTCATATCCTTAGCAGTGAGCTCATTCTAGCACCTACTTATCTGTCATCTCGAGTTGATCACCGTCATAAAGTAAGAGGCACTTTTTGTCACACAAACAGGTTTTTATAGTCATTTATTCCACACACAACGAATGACTGGAACCACCTTCCTGATGCTATCGTGTCAATCGAAGACAGCGCACTTTTCCGCCGAACCTTGTTTGCTTTTTTTCAACTGTGACCATGCACGTGGCTACATGCGCTGTATTTGCGCAAGCGCTGTAGCACCATATTTTTTTTGTCCAGTTCATATGTCGCTAGGTTTGTATAATTTGAATATCATAGTATTCTTGTTATTTGATTTCCTAATGATTCCGTCCACCGCACATGTCGCTTGCGTTATGTAAATTTGTAGTAATCGTCGTTATTGTTTTTCCCACTTCCCTCTATAATGCCTTGGCGCTTGATGGAATGTGAAAAAATGTCACAGTTTCGCCCTAAGGGCGAAGCAATGAATGCGATAGCAACACAGCAATGTCATACGAAGTAAGGTGAGCGGCTTTGGTAGCAATATGAATTGTAGTAAACATGAGCTGATTAAGTAAGCAGGTGTGCTGCGGCGTAAGTAGACCGACATGAAGAGAGACTCGATGACCACGAGAAGGCGCGTGTGAAACCGTGATGTTGATGAGAAGCGCTTCCCGTGGGCAGCGCGTGCGAAGGGACACACCTTTAGTGCTGCACTGCCGATCCGGGCAGCATTGCATGTGTTGCGTGCGTTGGAAAATGTGGCCCGACTATTACTAACTGAATGAACAAGCGTGGTGTGAGCGCGCACAAACAAACAGGAATAGATCACACTGAACGACTGCAGACAACGACTGTCAAAACGCTGGCAGCGAGCGTATATACGCCGCAGCGGGCGAAGGTACGTGCGGTCTATCGCTTCAACGGAAACTGAGCGGCGAATGCACGGCGCATAAAGGTCAGAGCCGTGTGGAGATAAGAGACGGTGCGGACGAGCGACGAGCGCGGTTGTTGGCAGCGTAGAAGTGCACCCCCCCCCCCCCCGCGCTCCCTCCGGCGCTGGCTTCCCGCTTCCTTGCTTGCGCGTGGGTGATTGAGTGCGTTCGCTCTCCGTGAAGCGCGCGTCCCCGCACGCTTCTGCTCGGGCATACGGCGCGCGGCGATTTTATCTATAGGGAACCTCACGGCGACGGCGACGGCAGAAATCCGGTAGAAGTGTCCATATAAGTGATATCGCAATAATAAATAAATAAATAAACGGCTGCCTGTCAGTGTGTGACCATGCTGTCATCGGCCAGCATTAAAAAGGCGTGATCGACTTCGCTGCCATAGCGCTCACTGCGCCTGCGCGAACGTCATTGCAGCCGCCGGCCGGCGGTGGCGCCGATCGAGCAGAGGTCACGCGCTCCGTTGTTCCCTTTAATAGTGGACCGCTCTGTACAGGCGCTCTCAGAATAATTCGGAACGCCGGACACGCAGCAGCGTGCCGACGGAGTATGCGCGCAGAAAAGTAGTACCATGGTCTGCGCGTGCGTGGTCTCCCTAGCAAGCAAACGTTGCTCCGTATTGCACCTAGATTCGCGTTGTGTTGCTACAAAACGGTGCCCTATGTGTCCCTTAGCGTTTTGATAAGGGGCGCTGGGTGGGTGGTGTCTGTGACAAGCCGCGTGTGCGGATGCACGCGCGTTGGAGCAGAAGCCGTCGTGCGTGCGTGTTCGTGTGCTTGGATGACTTTTTTCTTTTGCTACTTTGCTTCCTATTTATCATATGATCAGATTATTTCCGGTAGGCGACTGTGACTAACGCTCGCAAAGGACGGTGGTTTCATCTGACGAAACCGTGAGCATATCGGTGGCCAGATTGATAAAGAGATACGAATATATTTGAACCATGCCAGTGACACGAAGTTCACCTTTTTCCTATCGAGGCAGCATGCCGAAAAGAGTACCGATCGATGCGCGGAGAAGAATAACTGAGCTCTGGTTACAAGAGAAATCTCAGCGCGAGATATGCCACCTCACAAGGAAGTCTTTAAGCGCGGTCAACCGCATTATCCAGGCATACAGGGATGAAGACGGCCGACTATAAGATGCACCACGATCCGGAAGACACAGATGCACGTCGGAAGAATGCGACCTTCTCATTGTTGCTGCAGCAGTCGCCGATCCTTTTCAGAGCGCCGGCCAGATTAAGGCAGCACTGAACCTGCAAGCCAGTGAGGAGACAATCAGAAGGCGCATGCGAGAAGCTGGTCTTCGTGGATTTGTCGCGGCGCAAAAGCCACACCTGACAGATCGACAAAAAGCCCAACGCCTCCAATTTGCCAGGGCATATGAGCACTGGACTAGAGAAGAATGGACGCAAGTGATATTCTCGGATGAATCGACATTTACGTCGCGGTGGGATCAAGAGCACCGCGTATGGAGACCATACAACTGCAGGTATTTCATTTTCTTTTTGATCTTTGCCACACCAAATCTTCCGGCGCGCCAAAAGGGTTTCATCTAGAAAGACCAATATTTATTTTTTCTCATCGTGTAGGTACGAACCCGGGTATGTTTCTGAGACCTACAGTAGGGGCCGCTGTGCTGTCAACGTGTGGGGAGCAATCAGCAAAGAGGGCCTCGGTCCGCTAGTCCGGCTGTCCCCATCGTTCACAGCTGACGCCTACTGTGAAATTCTGGACTACCACCTGGTGCCATACGCTCTGGACGGGCCATTTAAAGATGGCTGCTACTTCTTCCAGCATGACCGGAGCCCGGTGCACACCGCCAGAGCTGTGCAAAATCTGCTTCAAGAGCGTGCCGTTTGTATCCTTGACTGGCCTCCGAAAGGTGCAGACTTGAATCCGATAGAGAATGTGTGGGGCGCAATGAAGGAAAGTTTGTCCCACATGAATCTGGGAAGTGCCAGTGCTGACGAGCTCTGGCTCGCCATAACCCGAGCGTGGAAGCGCCTTAGTGAGAAGGACTTCGTAGAAGCGCTCTACGAGTCTATGCCACGCCGGCTACAAGCTGCAGTTCGCGTGGACGGCGCATTCACGCGATATTAAAGCTGAGAATAACAATCGATTCTTTCGATTCTTTTGTTTTTATGGGAAAATAAACCCAATGTTCTTCCTGATATTTAATTCTCTTTATTTTACATTCCACTCGCACAGCCTCTCTTTCTTAGCGTTGTAGTCTACCGCCGAGCAAAAGAAAATAGCTGTCTGCGCCAACAAATAAAGACATGGGATCAAAATGTAAAAATACTCGCTACCAAACAGCCATATTCCGTAATGGATTGGTGCACAAATATGCGCAGCCGTCCTAATGTGATGCGCAAATCAAAGATTGTGGTGTCGTGTAGAGCTAAAGATAGCATCTTTTCGATGGAGGCGAAAATGCCCGAGGGCCGTGTGCTTAGATTTAGGTGCACGTCAATGAGCCCAGGTGGTCGAAATTTCCGTAGCCCTTCACTACGGCATCTCTCAATTTCGTGGTTTTGGGGCGTTAATCCCGAACAATTACGATTATAGTACTCATGCAGTCACTTCGTCTGCATGAAATTGGACTTGACGAACATGGCGCGTTATTTAATTTCGTGAACTGTTTTATTACCGTGATCACCGACACACCTGTAAGGGAGCGGTCGTGTAATAGTCCAAATTGAACTCTTATTACCGAGCTAGTAGTACCATGGATTGAAAAATAACTAAGTAGGAACTAATGCTTCGTAGAACAGACAGACATGGTTGAAAAGAAGGCAGGGATGACCTTGTGCCCTTGCCGCTTCAACCTCAAGTAGTATCCCAGAATGAATGCAGATAATGACGAGAACACGCCGCAAGGAATCGAATTGAGGTGCGCAGTACGATACAGGGCCTGGTCCGTCCAGCCCATCTTGTCATAATGCTAAAGGGCACCTAGCGCTACCCATTTAGTGCAAGACAACGCCAATCGAGATGCACTAGGGAGCGAAACTAGCTCGCTAGGGAGGCCGCGCATGCGCACACCTTGCGTGCATTTATCCGCCGGTGCGCTCCGCCGGCGAGCGGCTGCGTGCTCGTTGTTCCGAATTATTCTGGGAGCGCCTGTACATACACCCTGGCAGCGTTGGCGTGAAGTGCACACGCGCCATGTGTGAGGGAGCAAGAGGAAAGGGAACGTCTGGTTCTTTCGCAGCGTGGGTGTGACGTAGCCCAGCCTGTGGGGAGTGTGAGGGAGCAGGGGGAGAAGGAACATCTGGCACGCAATCCGCCTTTTTCACGGCGCTACGGCGCATGCGCCCTGCCCTGGCGGATTAGTCGCGAAACGTTTTGGAAGGGTTGCGCGCGCGGCCGTGCGGCCCCGTCTCGGGGAAACGTCCCCCGAAAAAAAAAAAAAATGCGCTCGCACGCGCGCTACTGCAAGTGCAACCTCGTGCTGTGTACCTCGTTGAAACTTCACGGTAGCTCGACGTCGGTGCGGTACCGAAAACGTGCAAGCGTAAGACTGCAACTCCACTTTTAACAGAAAGCGGTGAGGGCTTCGTCCAGACTGCACAGGGAACCACGTAGTTGCCGCCTTGCATTGATGGTGTGATAGCAAATTTATCGATAAACCCCTGCGTTACACTTGGACGACACTTAAAAACACGTTGCTGACGAAGACTTCTTGTAGCGTCAGTCCTCGCTTGCTGGTAGTGGCAGCGTGTGCCCGACTTCACGTACTCGTTCAAGGCGCGGTAACACTGTGTCGATACGAGACCGACAAGACGCGCACGCCTACGATAGGCCGACCATTCAGCACTGTGTCGCTGAGACCATTTTATCATACCAGGCCTACAAGACGTAACCTACGAGCGCGAGTTGTCGTACTGCGACGGGCTTTCTTGTCGACGGCACCGATAAAATCAGCGTGCCGACCATCATTCGACCGAACCCCGCGCGATCGGCCGTCGAACCGATAACGCGATAGCCGCAACGGCTTCGTTAGTATATATAAATAATCGCGTTCAAAGTTAGTCAAAACATGCCTACGAAGTTGAAATGCACAAGATTCGACCCTCTCAATCCGTGCACATAAGTTTGAGCCAATGTTGATCCTGTTCAGCGGAGGTCAGGCCTGGCGCCGTCGAGTTCGCGCCCGCTACCGGCGGATCTGTACTGAAAAGTAAGCAAGTTAGGATGAAGGAAACTGTTTTTATAGTCTAGTTCTAGCTTTAGCGATTTGAAATAAACTACCCTTCGCGTCGATGGCCGCGTACACAATAAGCTGCAAGCGGGAACACAGCGCTGTGCCCAACGCCTGTGCCAATATCTGTACGTCACCGTTCCCGTAGGCTGCCGGTCGTATTCGCAACGTAGATGAGTGGGTTTTTACGTGTTGGCATGCTGACACATTTCTTAATTCCTGAAATGTACTCGTTATCTCTGCGTCAAACCCGAAACAAGAGACGGTACATTCGGTACATCAGCATAAACAGCCGCTTCGCTCAGTTATATACCAACGGTGTCAGCGATGACATCCGCGTTCTTGCAGGAGAACAACACGGCCTTTAAATGAGCGCTTATGCGAGCACAGTTTGCTCTAATAATGTTTTATGACACGCGCAAACTAACTATCGCGAAATTAAAGAAAAGCGAGAATCAGTAATAAATTAACAGCCCAATATTTGTAACTGGATCACAGCCGCCATTGTTTAAGTGGCTCAGCCGCTCATACTGACTCGTCTCACGATGGAACAACGCGGCTCATATGAGCAGATATGTGTTTTATTGTACGTTTCGACATTCTTTCATATCAGCGCCTTTTCATACATGCACTTTTCCCCCATTTTTTGACGCTAACAACGATCTGTGGCTGTAGATGCCGATGTAAACAAGTGCATCGCTTTGCTAAATCCGACACGGAAGACTGCGCACTCGAAAACATCTTATTTATGCGAAATGTCTAAAGAATGTGTAAAAAGAATTACAAAAAAAAGCGAGGTGCAAGTGCAGGAGTTAGCGCCAACAAACTCCAAAGCAGCCGCTACGGCAGAGGGAACTCAGCGTGCCTTTATCGGCCGTACTGTAAACAAAAGAGCACACTCAGGCCTGCTCACCCTACATGTATATAGTTGGTGAGTTCTACATGGCTTCCAGGAACGACATGCTGCCCCCCAGAAGCCATTAATAATTATTCGCAATCCACGAAACGCACAACCGATGCGCACTTAACACGGGCGCAGGTTCACAAAAAAACCGGCGAAAGCCCCAGCCCCTACCAAAACGTTTCCAGCGGCGCGCGGCAGAGGGCAGCACAGGAAAATGAAAAAGGCGGATTGCCTGCGCGGTTGGTGACGTTTCCTCTCTCGCAGCGGTGCCCGCGTGGTTCATTTTCTCTCCGACATCGCAATGGGCACAGTCAAGTGTCGTGCGTTCTCCCGGGGAGCAGCTCGCGTACGAAGAACGGCGCCGCGAACAGCGCCGGGAGTCCGCCCACCGCCGCCGTGCCGCCAAACTTGTCCGTGTCTTCATTTCTCGGCATAAAGGGGCGCGTAAAGCGACACATAATTGCATAACACAGTTCAGAAACACTTTAATATACCCGCGTGATAAACCTTAATTCAGCTTCGCTGGTCAACCAGGGCCGAACATATTTTTAAGCGAAGCTTTATGGCTTGCAAGTGTCGGCAGTGGTGGCGGTGTCACGCTGAAAAGTGGGCCGATCCTGGTGATAGTGCAGAAAGAATCCAAGCTCCGTGGCACATGCCCCGGTGGGCTCGGGGACTTTTAACGCTCCCTTGAACTACCCTTGTCACACATGGGACCCAAAGAGACCAAATCACCAGCCCTTCCCCTGTCGAAAAAATGGGGGTAAGCGAAGCTGGTCGTCCGATTCTAGCGTGAGGGCTTCCGAAGCCCAGGCGAAACGTCAGCGAAGAGCCGCCGACACCGAGTTGCGGGAGGATGTTGATGTCATAGCGGCGCCCGCCGCTATCAGTGCGTGATCGGCGAAAGACTGAGGCGACTGTCGTCCAACTCGCCGGCAGGCGAAAAAGCCCCGTCTTTATTTGCACAGCAGTTTAAGTAGAACCAGCGTGACGTCAACGGCACGTGGTTCCATACACATGCGTCTAGCACAATGAATCGGCACATCATGCAGGAGCGTGCTTTCAGCCACATAGAAATACAATCCAGCACAGTTGAGGCCAAGCGTCAGCGAAAATCCACCAACCCTGAGTTTAGGGCAAACGAAGCGGAACGCCTGCGACAGCATCGTCTTGCCACAAGCTTCGCTTACACCCATTTTCTCGACAGGGGAAGGGCTGGTGATTGTTTTTCTGTCTAGCATTTTTGTATACATATCCTTAATATTTTTCCCTTCAAAATCTACCTTGTAACCTATAACTGCAAGAGATCCGGTCGCATCAATTTCTTTTCTGCTTTTTTCCACCAGTACTCTAAACGTCTCTTGCTTATCTCGACTGCAGACCGGTTGACGGTGCCGTCCACTTAAAACCCAAGCGCTTCTGGAAGGTGTACGTTACCTACGGTTCTGACTGGGTGAATCCCTTCGCATTGAATTAGGATGTGCTGAGTGGTATCGGGATTTTGGCTGCAGCATCCACATGCCTAATCTAGTTCCGAATATTTGCTCCCATATTTTTTTGTCCTTCTAGGCAACCGACTCGACGCTCAAATAGCAAAGGACTGTCTTTTGTGTTGTACAGATTTTCCCTTCTAATTTTTCTTCTCCAATTAACATCCAATTAAATATTTATGTTCTCTCACTTTCTTTCTCATGACTCCTGGTTGTCTATTTACAGTTTCAATTACTATGTACTTGGATGCCAGCTTTCTTGTCCTCTTCCTCCATTCTGTGTCCACGCTTTTCAATTACAGATACTTGTGTACTTTAGCCGCCCATTTGTTTTCATTCATGTTCCTGAGTTAGTTGGTTCATGCAGGGATTTACACCCGCCCCCCGTACACCTCCCCAAACGCCCCCCCCCCCCCCAGGGGGCTCTGGAACCCCCCCCCCCAAATTATTCCGGACCATCCCCCCTCCCCTTTCAGGCAGGCACTCATCCTAGAAAAAAATTACGCTGAACCCGTGCACTGTGGTAATCGCTTTAAAAATATTTACTCATTGTGGAGGTGGACGCTACGTGGCCTTAATTTTGAGGCCCAATTTTGATGTTCAGCGCGCAGACCAGTGCTACACTGCAACCTGCAGGGAGCGGAGCATCCTTGAGGTCACGGTAAACGCTTGCACGTGAATGAGATGCGAGATTCACGTTTGGTCATTCTGTTTTTCCATTTTTAAGTCGACGTACTCGTATGCACAATACGTACAGTATGCGCGCTACCCCTACGCTTAGTCGTAAAATTTACAATGTGGCACATTGCTCTCGTTATCGTTAAAGGGCAACTCCGGCGATTTTTCGATGTCAACGGATGTCGATGAAATTCGCTGGGTCTGTTCCTCTGAATACCCCCGTCATGTCCTAAAAAAGCAGGCTTGAGAGTTGCACAGATTTTTTACAAATGAATTTAATCTATTGCCTCGAGCACCCTACCTTACCCCCTCCTCAGTTATAGGCCACATTGTGCATGACGTCAGGAATGGTCCACACAGAGCATGCCGGGATCATGCAGACGACAGCGACGAGAGCGTGCAGGAGTCGACGATCGTGAGCTAGCGCTTGGCGTGAGATGTTGCTGTCGCGAGAAGTTGCATTCCCTGTGGACGGGCAAGTGATGCGGGGTGGCAAGCGGTGTTGCGTTGTTGGCTGCACGAACTTCAGCCCACGCCATCCGCAAACACAGTTTGAGCCGATGCCGATCGCGTTCAGCCGAGCTTAAGCCTGTCACAGTGGAGAAGTTCGTGCGTCTGCTGCTGGCGGACCAGACCCACTGATATGAAGCTAATTAAGCTATTAGGATGAGGAAAGCTGCTTCTGTAGTTCAGTTTTGACCATACGGATTTGAAATAAACCATTCCTCATTTCGTACAGTGCACACGCAAAAAGCTAAAAGCGACAACACGACGCGCAATCAACATCCGTGTACGTTGCCGTTCTCGAATGCGGCCAGTCGCACTCGCCGGCGCTTCCCTAAATGAAATGTGACTACGCATATCCATGGATGTATTAATACCCATTGTTATGCTGACTAATTATTTAGCTTACTAGGTGCACTGTTTGCCTCGTATCACAAATGGGCAGCAAGCGGAGGCCCCTTCGATACAGCATGCGTAAACAACCGTCTCGTTCAGCTGCCAACGATGCGATTCCGCAGAAAACTATACATTCTCTAAATGAACGATCATACGCGCAATGTCCCAATCTATGTCTACTTTACGGAACACTAATTGTGTGCATGAAGAGAATACGAAGAATGATAAGCAGGCTGCACAACGCTTCCCTACTACGGTCACCCGCTCGCCGTTTCCGAAGGTGCGTGGTCGCACGTATCAGCGCGACCCAGGGTGATGTAACGGTGCTTACATGCACAAAATCTACGTGTTTTGATATGTTCTGACAACAATTGATGTCACCGATGAGTGGCTATCTCAAGTGAACGACGTACGAGTGGTCGCGGTACCTGCGCCCCTTGTAAACAAATGCACCGGTCGGTGCTTTGGACAGTCAGCGGCGTTCTTGTGGGATACAAATACGGAAAGTAGTGCTCCAAATCTTACAGTGAGCATGCGAAGCGGTTCCCTGAGAGGGGTAAAACACCTAAAATAGCAAGCAGCACGTATATCAGTGGTTAGGGCTACCCTTGGTCTTCAAGTCGCAGCGCGATATGTTGCGCATGGGTGCTGGCTCTAGTGGTGGAGGACGGCGATTCGTGGCTATTGAATTCTTCTGAATCATAATTGTCACTGTTTGACAGATCCGAATAGGTGGTGCAGCTTACATGCAATGTCACCCGAAGGTCCGGTGCGGTCACGAATAAGCTGAGCGTCTGCTCTTCGCCGGTTTCGTTCACCCCGCGGGCGAGACCGGCATGCGTTGCGCGCCTTCCCCGCCGGGGATACATTCGTGACGTCACACGCAGATGTTCGCTCGGCTGCTTGCTCAGGTTTCGGTTTCGTTTTTGCGCTTTTTTGCTTATTTAAAATTATTTTCGAATTTGCGGAACAATTCTCCTATCAGATGCGTCACAGGAGCGTCTCGGGAACCTAAATATTTTATTAGCTCGACATGGTCAAAAAATCGCCGGAGTTGCCCTTTAAGCTCCGAACGACTAGACTGGGGAATGCGTAGAATTTACAGACAGTATTCTGGAGAGCTGGCGTCATAGCAAGCACTGCTAATGCTTGCGTGCGAAGGCGAGAGAAAATGAATGTTCCCTGCTTTGTCATCAGCTGCAATGAAGATACTGCTTCTTCCCGTATGAATTGCTGCCGTTAAAAGAAGCTTTTCGACCATGCACCATGAATAAGCTCTTAAAATCAGAGAGATGTCACATGACGCCGGGCCATGTCGATGCGCTGATGAAAATTTCTATCGAAGCTCCAAGTATTCCCAATATTAGCAACGCAACAGACGAAGAAAAGGATGAATATTTGCAGTTTGTGGACCAAGCCTACATGAAAACAAAAATGTCGCAGTTTCACCCTAAAGGCGAAGCACCAATTGCGATAGCAACTTAGTAGAGAGCTATACGGAGTAAGGATAGCAGCTCTATCAGCTGTATAAACTTGGACATGCAGCAGCACCAGTACAGTGCCTAGAATATACTTATAAAGTAAGTATATTCTAGGCACTATAGCACCAGCAACGCGCAGAACTGTTGTCGACGCCGTCGCCGTTTTGCCCGCATTCGTACCGAACGCGCGCGGCGTTGGTGACTGGTGCCAGGGCCTCTGGGGGCGGCTCGAGGGTTTTCTACGAGATCAGTCGAGAAACTCGTCGAGGAGCGCCGGAAGTCTTTACCACCTTCTCGCCTCGCAACGTTTTTATATAAATACGCATTTGGTGCCGCAGCTAAACGTCGCCTCCCGTCCCCCCACGGCCTTTCGCGCGACGGAATAAGTCGCGTTTTCTTTATATACATGCGACGTAAGAAGTCGCATGGCTCTATATATGTGGTGATTGTAAAAGAGGAGGGAGACGCTTAATTCTGCAGCCCTTCAGGGCCTGTACACGCTCGAGCCGCACATCGCCGCAAGCCGCACCGCCCTCGCGCGGTCCGCTTAAAATGGCCGCTCTGACGTCACAAGAGGCGGTCGTGAACTTTTTTCCACCATGCAGCATGTATGCGGCGACCGCACAAACATGGCGCTGGTTCGAAGCGAAGCGAAGCGCGAGGCCTAGGCGCCTAGGCTGCTGTGACAGTTTGTTTTTCGTGTTTTTTTGGGGATCATTGCAAGAGTTATCGAGCACTCGCAGAGATAGTCGTCGAACGCAGCAATCCGCTGTACCCTGCCCGACCTCTTCAGTGCGTGCGATCGTGAACGGCAACAGACGGAAATGTGTTGTGTTTACGCGAAGTTCGGAAGCAATGAAACCGGCGATTTCGTGTGGGTTGGGCCGTATTTCGCTTGTGCAGTACCAGCAGTACAAACGCGAAGGCCATCACATGCACGCGCATTCTAAGCATGACACATGCATTCAGTGTACCCTGCCTGACCTCTTCAGTGCGTGCGATCGTCAACGGCAACAGACGGAAATGTGTTGTGTTTACGCGAAGTTCGGAAGCAATGAAACCGGCGATTTCGTGTGTGTTGGGCCGTATTTCGCTTGTGCAGTAATCACATGCACGCGCATTCTAAGCATGACACATGCATTCAGTACGCTCCAGAACGAAAATAGTGCGGTCGCCCATCTCAGCGTATGGTGTGCCTAGGTGTTGTGTGTGCGCGCTTCATCGCTGCGAAGCTCATACGTGCATGTGCATTGTGCAGTGCTGGTTTGTGTTTAAGAAGTGACCATATAACCTGTAGCGATTAGCTTTATTGTCGCGTCATCGCAGCCATTCGTAATGTGCTGTTTGTGCCTTGCTTCATGTGAGCTGTTTTGGGGGGCTGCGATGCGCCTTGGTGACCGCGAACATGTACAGAGCGTTTGAGTGCTGGGGTTCTTACTGTACGAGGTGAAGGGTACTGTTATGTATACGTGCAATGTGTCGCAGTGGTGCTAGGCGTATAAGTATTCGTTTTATGCGATATGCATATGCTCTGAAGTGAACCGTGCATACAGAACGGTTTGTACAGAACATTAGACCCAAAATTCAAGGATGCCAAAACCAAAATTCAAGGAGGCGGAAACAAACCGTACTTGTACACATACATTGAAAAATAATGAAACCTCCTTCTCCTTGGCCGAAATTTCTTGTAGCTAAGCAGTTGCTGAGTTGGGCACACACTACAAGCTCTTTAGGGTGCTTTTTATGCATGTGCTCTGAATTAAACAGTGCAGAAGCACTGCTGGTCGTTTGTGCTCTTTGCATCTCAGTATGGGTTTTGTATCAAACCAGCTTTCCTTGCTTTGTACACGTGTTGTTTGTTTCCAGTGTTGTCACTGCACATTTTACTCTTCACGAAGAGGGGAGGCTAGGGAACAGCTTAAAAGTTATATCACTGCTCCACATATTGCAACTATTAATTTTGTGCTAGGTGTCATGTGCTGTAATGTAAACAATCCAAATGTGCCACATGCAATTTTTTGCGGATGTGACGACACTGCAACGCAGCTTCTCTGCCACTGCCCAACCTTTCATGCTGAACGATGTGCTTTGCCAGTTATACTCCATCTCAGTAGTTCCTTGCAGCACTGGGGCAGCGGCAGGGCTCTTAGCCAATAGGAAGGCTGAATTTCCCTCAAGATGTGTTCATCCATGCTGCGTCAGCTGCTCAGCGTCTGCTTGCCATCCTTTTGATACATCAGCCACTGTTGGAGCAGTGACCCAACAAATGTTCCTACGTTGTAACTAAAGGCTGCGTTTCCATGAATGCTACTGTTGGGCTTCGCTTCATCGACACGCTATCTGAGCAGTTCAATACAGCCTCCTGAGCCAGCTTTAGTAAAAGTGAACACCCTGATAAATGTTCACATGCACCGCGCCATCTGCTCAGCGTGTATTTGACGTTTGCTCACCGCTGTCATCACGTACCGTACTAGAGCAGAGTAGGAATTAATGATGCAGTGAACAATGACGCCTTCATAGCGTTCTGCATCGTCAATGCATCACCATTGCTACTGCTGTGGTGTCACCTGCTAAATAGAAACCGAACCACTTTTACTGCCTGTGTAGTCCTAGGTCAAAACAAACAGCTGATCTCAATAAGAACAACAAGAAATACCTAATGCTTTGTCCTCAGCATGAGATGAGACTACGCAGTGATGGATTTTACCATTTATTGCTGTCAGGGCGTACAGCTAGTAAAAGGGCAAATTGAGATTGAAGCGGGTGGTCTGGGCTGCATTGGCGGTGCCATGTTGCTGCGTAATCATGGTTAGGGTGGCTACTGATGTTACCAGTGCTAACTGCCACAGTAATTCATCGTACAAGACGGGCATGCAAGAAGGGCCTAACATCTGTAAATCTTTTGTGAACGTCACCATGTAGCCTGCACCAAAGGACAACAAAGCTAGGCAACATGAGAGACGTAAGGCGTGGAATTGACGAGGGAACAATGTTTAGCTTCATGCACCTTCGCAACGATCCATCTCCTTACATTAATTATCTGCCATCATGTCAACAAACTCATTGAAGTTCGACTTGTAAATGTAACATGGATGTATTATGCTGTTGTCGTGATCTAAATAAAAAAAATGAAGAAAGGGGCATTAGGTGTTTTGCAAAAAAAAAAGAGAGAGAGAGAAGGAGGTGAACCCTCATTTCTTATATGGGAGTAGGCAAGAGAGAAAGGTCCTTTGCGTTGCTGGTTGGGCAAAGAAAGAATGCCTCTGTGCACGAAGAGCAGGTCACGTTCTTGTACTACAGATTCTTTGCTTCTATTTTGGCTGCTACTAGGCCGTTCTAAAGAATTCTTGTGGTAGAATATTCCTTGGAAGACACTTTACAACTTTTATAGTATAACTAAAATTTTCCACTGGGCCCTGGCAAATGGTCCTCTTAAATTTCTGAGGGGCCTATCAAGGGGTTGTACAAATTAGATGAGTTGTTTCTATGTAAACCTCACATTGACAAGCTTTGCAAAAATCTCGGCAAGGCTTGTTATATTCTGCTCAAGAGCCGAAATTGTTTTGATACAGAAACCCTTCGAGAAATTTATTTCAGGTTGTTCCACAGCCATCTGTGGTACTGTGTTGCATCTCTGGGCCATTCATACATTGAGCCATTTATAAAACTTCAAAAGAGGGTTGTCCATTTTATGACTTCCTCACAATACAATGCTAACACGACACCGCTCTTTCAACACGTACACATTTTACCGTTTACTTCATTACTAAATTTTTAAACTCTTGTAATGGTTAATAGTAGCATCGTTACTGACTACCCACTCTCTGCTACCAACTTTACCGAATCAGGACGCTGTACACGCAGTGCACTAAAACAAAATGTTCTGGTTCCAAAGGCTTGTAATGTGTGTGGTAAACGGAGAATTTGAAGTGTTGGAGTAGTCGAGAGAAACGTTCAGCCCACGTAAGCTAGAAATGCAGCTAATTTTCAGAGATAATTAAAACTGCATTTTCGTGATCTTCTTTCGTATGTTTATTAAAACATTCACCGCTTCCTTTCTCTTTTTTCTGGTGCATTTTCCTTTACTTGTAGATGTTCAATGATACCGTTTGCATTTTGAAGATTCTTTGTATTGTATTCTCTACTTCTTCTAATGTAAAGTGCATATTGTTGCTGAGTTTAAGTACATGTGTCTGTGCAAAATAATTGCTTTGCTTCCTCTACATTTTTTATGGATTGCAACTGGCCTTGAGCTAGGGATCCCAATGTATTTGTTCACATTATGTTTTACTCTGTACTGTACGTAAGAAATAAAGTTTAATTCAAGGAAACATTTTTCTCACAGGGCCCCCTAGCCTGGAGCTGCAGCCCCCTTAGCCCATAGGTTAATCTGGCCCCAGTAGTAACTAGTATCACGAATGCAAGTTTTGGCTTGCCATCCCTTTTATCAGGTTAACATTGATTTGCACAGCAGAAATCCTAACATTCATTGCATGCAGAAAACAGCCTTAGATCAAAGGATGCAAGTTGCTTGTGTCCTGAAGAATCTAAACCTTGTTTGGGGTTTTCTGGAATGAAAGCAGTTTAGGTACCTTAGTCTGAAACTCTATTTTGCTTGACTGCAGCATTTATCATGGATTCGAAGTGGGTGTTGTGACAGAAAGCCAGTGTGCACATACAAGGAAAAGTACTGCAATGCCGCTCAAAAGTTTTCTAGGTGTTTTGTGCAAAACCACAATTAATGTACGGGAATAACATGACAGTGGTCATAACTTAAAGCAACGGTTCATTACAGATGGGGTACACATGTATGGTCACATAAACATAATGGTGCAAGCTTGACATATAAGTGATAGTCCTTTTTAAGATACAAGTGGCATGGTGACATACCGGGAATCAATGCTTGTTATTTCTTTATTCCCAAAATTATCAGTTGTACAATACTTGTGCCCCGATACAATGACGTATCTCTGAATCACAGATGTCACATCCTATCTGCCCTGTGAAATACTTTGCCACATGAAATGGAAATCTCATTGACATAATCAGTTATAGATTTTGCATTAGTTTTATGCTGTTTCTTGCAGTCTTGTCTTTCATGAGTACTTGCATAGTATGGAAAAGGGTACCTTGACATTCTAAATGTTATCTATATATGACCACACAACTATTATTTTTTCCTAATCAGAGGAGGCTCTCGTGTCATTATATTAATTGAACTTCTTTAACAATGAATATGCGACAAGTACTTGCATGTGAACAAGTGTATGCAGCCTCCCAAAAGCAAGCACATTTACGAAAGTATCTTTCAGTCATATTGGCAAGAAAACTTTCCCATAGGCTTTTTTTCACGCGAAAGGTGACCACACATTTCTTGATCTAGCAGACTGATCTTTTATGCTACAAGTCTGTGCTGCTTTCCTTGCAACGAGTAGTTTTACATATGTCTACAACACATAGGTCCTTCATCGGCTATTCTTTTTTTTTCTACAACTTTGATGTTTTCTTAGGAACAATATATTGCACGTTTTTGAAAGCTAGCCATTCAGAGGCCATTCTTTCTTGAAAAGCTTCTTTGCAGCCAGGCTCTAAAGTTGTTGATAGACTGTTTATGTCGATTTTTCTACGTAACAATTAGTAGTCTTGCATTTAAAACTTATCCTTTGTACCCAATATTTAGCTCTCTTTTTGCACTAGTTAAGGTGTGGTACCTAATTTTTTTATATGAAAATAAATATTGTTACTACAGGTACGTGTGTCGTCGTATGACTATTGAATATTTGATAAAAAATATTTTATTCAATTCGTATTTGAAAATGTTTACATTCGCCCACCTTTACTTCTTGTCCAATGCACAAAGAGGCACGCAAGCCATAGTGGTGCTTAATGAAGTCTCTTTTTGCTGCATGTAATAGTGGCAAAAAGCAGCTTCTCACAGGGAACTTGATTGTGTTGTCTTGTGTATTGTTCTTCTGCCATATGTATTCTGAATTGATAATTATATCACAGACAGATATATAACCTCTCAATGGAACAGACATTATTTGATACACATGAACTCGCACCCTGTTCAGCTGGCTTTCAGTTACGCTAATTGTGGCCAGCCTCTATAGAGTATGTCTGCAATGTGGTATGAGGTTATGTGTGCAGTGCTACTGTTAAGCCAACTATTGTTCTCACAGCAATGTATTAAGTAAGGTTATTGCATAATTATTATTAAAAAAAAAGACAGCATTAGCCCAGGTTTTAAGGGTGAGAAAATGCTTGGTGCACCTCACCAAGCATACAGACAGCATATAATGTGACTACATACCATGTGCTAGTTTGTATTTACAAAGTGTTCGCAAAATGGGGAAGGTGGCAGTGAGACTCCTTGGGGAAGCAACACTTCAGTTGTACTGATGGTATGGCGTAACCATATAATTTCCTTATTGCTTGGTTAAAAATACGGTGGGTTACAACCTATGAAATGCCACACCAGCAAGGCTGAACATCCATCCTTACTTTTCAGTGGCTTAAATACACCACTGTGTTGTTGAGCCTGTGTTGTTGAGATTCCGAAATATCGCCTCGTGTGCCACGTTGTCAAATGCCCCCTTCAGGTCTAGCGCGAGAATGGCCCGTGGTGTGTGGCAGGGATCACAATCTCCTTCTTCAATTGCATTAGCACGTCCTGGGTCTCAAGATGTCGTATAAAGCCAAACATGGGGTCTGGCATTTGCTGGGTTGCGTCCAGGTGTTGTAGGCATTTGAGTACTATCCTTTTCATGATTATGCTTATGCATGATGTGACGGATTTCAGCCACAGGTTGTCAATGTGCGGGGACTTGCCCGGTTTGGGGATAAAGCATACTCCAGCTGTTTTTCATTCTTGTGATAGCTTGCGTGATGTCCAAAAGTCATTGAAGGGGTCTAGAAGCGTCTCTAGGGCCTGACCTCGAAGATTCTGGTCGGGTCCGGGGGCACTGCTTCGCCGGCTTTTTTCATCAATGGAACAACGACATAACACAGAACGAACAAACACGAGTGCTGTGTGACACGGTCATATTCCATCAGTTAATCAATTGTACGCTCACTTTTAACTTGGCAGCTACTAAAAAAAAACCGTAAGTAAATCAACAAGCCGTAGTTGAATATTCACTCGCGTGCTCGGTGGTGAAGAGAGGTGAGTTGTCGATCTACACAGCTGTATTCCGCGATAATAGATATAAGAGTATGTTAATATACAGGGCGTTCATTTTAAAGTGTTACGGAATTTTAAAAAATCGCCTGTGGCAGGTAGCATAATTCTTATCGTTGAGCTGGGGGTTATTCGATGAGGTGGACATTAGTAGCACAAAAAATCGAAACACATTCAAGTAACAAAAAGCTTGCAAGGTGAGCTTGCAAGACACATCCACTTGAAATGAATTTCCAGGATGACGCCAGCTTTGAGATATTATTTTCCAAAGTGTGGGACGAAATACATGGGCGTTCCAGTTACTTTAGTGCTTCAATGTATAAAACAGCATTTTGGTAAAAAAGTAAGTGGAACAACAGTGCATTTTTAGGGCGAGTTTGATGGCACATATCTCCAAACTGGCGTCATTCTGGAAATTCATCCCAAGTGGATACGGCTGCCAAGCTCACCGGCTCCAATTCGTAAATCACAATATGTGCTGTGCAATAATTAACTAAGAAGTTGATTAGTCATTTTTTTAATTAGTTCAATATGGGATTTCTCGTGTTACTAATGTCCGCCTCATCGAATAACCCAGCTCAACGATATGAATTATGCTACCTGCCACAGAGGATTTCTAAAAAAATTTTAAAACTTATAAATGAACACCCTGTATAACGCCGCGGCGCTTCAGCGTGCTACGCTGTTGCTGCGACAAATCCCTTGTTCATTGGCTTAAAAACGCACGCGCGGTCTTGCAAGCTTTCGCTAGCACATCTACAAAAAATGCGCCGTCACGCCGCACACAACCGAGTACATAGCGATGTATGTTGTTACAACAGTATGCGGTAGCAATGATTAAAAAAAAAAAAAGAAAGGAGAACAAAAAAAAAAAGAAAAGGCGCAGGTAAGATCACTGCATAGTGTTCGAGAGGTGGCTCAGCGCGCCAACACGACACATGCAGTCAACAGAGTATGACAGTGCAAGAGTTTTGCGTTTTCGCCGTGACGCGGAAGCTTGAACCCACGCCGACAAAAATATGCCAGTGTCGTCTGCTGTTGACGATAGTTGCCGACTTAGAACATCTTTACCCCGCCTCTCGGTTGCCGGCTCTTAACATACGTCGCGTCCCCAAATCGGAGTGCGGATGCCGGCACATGCGAACCGCTCGAGCTCACTAATCAGAAAATTACCTAATAAGAAAACAAACGTAATACGAAAATCCTGGCTCGGGCCAAAATTTTGCTGGTCGCCAGCACACAAACGCTGCTACCGCGCTGTTGCATGTTGCCAGTCGCTGGTTATCTGTTTTGCCAGCCAGAGGGCGCATGCGTACGGCACCGCTCGCGCCGGTCCCAGCGTGAATCGAATTTTGTGCCCGGTTGCTCCAACCGCCCGCTACCACTGAACCGCCAGCATGCGGTGCGGCTTGCGGCGATGTGCGGCTTGAGCGTGTACAGGCCTTCAGGGAGCACGGCGCCGAACGCGCGTTTGTTCTCCGCCATGCGTTCGCTCCCCGTGAAAGCGCGCGTCCCTCGCGCCCTTTCACTCACATACAGCGTCCGGCGCGCGGCGACGATTTCATCGCCGTTGACGTCGTACGGAACCTCACGGCGACGGTGACGGTAGAAATCTTCTTTGAGTGTCCATATGACTGCTATCGCAATAAAAAAATGTCTCAGTTTCACCCTACAGGCGAAGCTTCAATTGCGATAGCAAATTGGTAGAGAGCTATACGGACAGCTTAGCTATAGAGAGCTTAGGAAATTTCCAGGCGCAAGTTGGAATCAGCTAGCGTAAGACAGGGGAAATTAGAGATCACAGAGAGAGGCCTTCGTCCTGCAGTGGACCTAAATAGGCTTATGATGATGATGATGATGATGATGATGATGATGATGATGATGATGAAACTTGGACATGCAGCAGCACCAGCAACGCGCAGAACTGTTGTCGACGCCGTCGGCGTTTTGCCCGCGTTCGCCGAGATAAGAACAGGACACTCGTCGAGCAGCGTCGGAAGTATAGTGAACTAGAATATGTTCTAGTACACTGTAGTCGGAAGTCTTTACGACCTTCTCGCCTAGCAACGTTTTTATATTGTTACGCCGTGTCACTGCCAGTGAAAAGTGAGGGAAGCGGGAGAAGAGACAGAGGAAGACGACGTTGCTCCTACGATTGACACCAGCCAGCATATCCCAAGGATATGCGTTTTCTATATATATATATATATATATATATATATATATATATATATATATGTGTGTGTGTGTGTGTGTGTGTGTGTGTGTGTGTGTGTGTGTGTGTGTGTGTGTGTGTGTGTGTGTGTGTGTGTGTGTGTGTGTGTGTGTGTGTGTGTGTGTGTGTGTGTGTGTGTGTGTGTGTGTGGTGATTGTAAAGGAGGAAAGAGGCGCTTAAATCTGCAGCCCTTCAGGGAGCACGGCGCAGAATGCGCCTTTGCTCTCCGCCGTGCGCTCGCTGAAAGCGCGTGTCCCTCGCGCGCTTTCACTCGCACATACGGCGCGCGGCGACGATTTCATCACCGTTGACGTCATACGGAACCTCACGGTGACGACGCCGCCGATGGCAGAAATCCGCTTTGAGTGTCCATATAATTGCTATCACAGTAAAATATTAACTTCAAATTTTAAGATAATATGCCATGAAAATTGATATTAACGATGAGAATTCATTTCATATATCATTATTAAATAAAATCCTATTTGAGTATTCTTCCCTCTTCTACCCACTGTCGCCAGATTCATGGCAAATCCCCTCCGTAGTGGGTTGTGCTATACATATATGCACCAAATCAAACCTATATCGTATGAACCAAGAAACCACGTCTGGTATTGTAGATATGTGCGGGGTGACACGGTGCAACTGTGTAGTTTGTGTAGTCCCACCTTTTTTAAATTATTTTGTGAATGTGGCAGCCACGGTTGACCTGGTAGTTTCTTTGGATATTGTATGTACCGGATTGTAGCGGGCATGATGCGCATATATACTTTTTAAATGTGAATCATTTCTTGGCGATCATATACCACTTTGAGAGTATCTATATATATATATATATATATAGGATTTATTTATATCCCTCTATCCGCCTACGTCTTGGTGTTCTCATGCTCGTTTCGTTAACTTTTTATGTACCAAAATTGGCATAGTATGACAAGAGTGTATGACGAACATAAATGATAGGTCGTCACATGAATGCCATGACATGCATGTCATCTAGGTCATGAAACAACCGCCTACGTCTTGGTGCTCTCATGGTCGTTTCGTTAACTTGGTAGGTGCCAAAATTGGCATAGTACAAGAGTGTATGACAAGCATAAATATAGGTCATGACATTAATATCATGACATGTGTGTCATGTAGGTCATGGACTGTGGTCAAGAACGCGGGGGGAGGGGGGTGTGGACTGTGGATACGAAGTATTGATCATCTTTTTTTGAGCGAAAGGCGGGTGTGTGTGTGTGTGGGGGGGGGGGGGGGGAGGTTCGAGGGGCTAGTGCTTTTTGCCACGTTGTTTTATTTCATTAGGGCTTAAGGCTTTTTTTTTCAACAAATGGTGACGGATAAGCTGCTAATTAGCAGAAGTACACTAATTAACCTTTTAAGCAAGCCTATTAAACCACATCTTACAAAGGCGTTCGTCCTTGTTGGTCTATGTAGAGCTGATGTTGTTGCGCAAACAATACTACAACGAAGGTGGAGACAGTGTTGCCAGGTCCAACGAGGTGGCGTAGCCAAAAGCTAGAGAAGTTGTAGCCACAATGTAGCCAAACAGAAAAAAAAGTGCAAAATATTTCGTAGCCAAATATAGCCATTTCTTTTTGCAATTTTATTTGTGTATACATTTTCACATTCGACTACGGCAGTCCTTTTTTGCACAACCCTTCGTAACGAAATGTCCCTGCCGCCGTGACGGTCGGCCCTTTACATCAACAGCAGCGACATCATGCTTCCACAGAACACTTTTTCGATGGCCCAGGAAGCTTTAAGTTCCAGCGAATCGTTGCAGAGGGCGAAATCAGTGCTTTTATTTTATGACAGATAAATAAGTAAGCCGAAGACCATAAGCCGAAGCCCATAAGTAAGCCGAAGAACGCAGCCACCTGCTTTTTCTTTTTTTATATAAGCAAATTCTTGGGTTTTACGTGGCAAAACCACGATATGATTATGAGGCACCCGGTTTAGTTTTTGCCACCTGGGGTACTTTAACGCGCACCTAAATAGAAGTACACGAGTCTCTTTCCATTTCGTTCCCATCAAATTCCGTGACCTGGATTGAACCCGCGAGCTCCAGAATTAGCAGCGCAACCAGTGGCGTAGCCAGAAATTTTGTTCGGGGGGGGGGGGGGGGGCTGAGGTTGCAGCGCGGCCTCCTCCTTATAGAATTTGTCGAGGGATCAAATACATGAATTTGCATTGCCAATGCATTGCCAATGATTGCAATGCCATTGTATATTAGATGCTGCAAACGAATTATTGAACGCTACGCACTGTAGCGTTCATAAAAGAATATATTCGTATGTCCTAAAAATTCTGGCAGAAATAACTGATATCAATGCGGCGGCATTTTTTGTCTATTTAATAAGGAAAGAAAATATCACACGGACATTAGAACTATATGAGTTCGAAACCAGCAAAGCAGTTTATACAGCTGATATGAAGAACGTAAAGGCCATGAAATGAATAAGTTGAGGACAAATATTTTGATGAATCTTCCTCATTCAAGAACCTTGTTTACATTTTTGAACATATGCAACGGCCAGAAAAAAACCTCAATGACGCTGTCCCTCGTTGCAATAGATTGCGCGGGAGCAGCTGTTACCGGTCGTGTATTGTAATTACACCGAGATTACACTCGCAACAGTGAGTACAAATAAAGAGTAGGAGAGAGAGAGAGAGAAGTCATAAGGGAAAGGCTGGGAGGTTAACCATGCTAAGCCCGGTAGGCTACCCCACACGGGGGAAGGGTGAGAAGGGATTGAAAGAGAAGGAAGAGAGAATTTCCCAGTTAACACGTTGCACATTTACAGTTAAGCGTTCATCGCTGAGTTTCGTCACAGGCGGTCATACAGGCTTGCGCACTTCAAAAAACACAGCCGCGCCTTTGTAGCCCTGCACACAGCAGACGCACGAGGCCACGCGCCCAAGATATTTTCCTCCGTAAAAAACCTCTCGTCTAAGTGCTCCAAAGCCGTCCGAAGGGCAATCCTCTCATCTTCGTATCTGTGGCAGTCACATAAAAGTAGGAGTTCTGCAAAATATACATTAGAAATGCGAAGATAGAATGAAATATACAAATGCGAAGATACAACTCGCTAAAGGGCAAAAAAAGAGTCGCTGGAAACAAAGTTCACTGCTTGTATACACAACACCTCGCAACAAGATATTTAAATGTACGTCTAAGTCTCCAATAAATCTACGTATCTAAGCAAACATCACTGTATATAATGCGTCAAACAAGACAAATAAACATTTTGCGCTGTCACAGATTGTAAACTTTGCGCACAGAAAGACAGATAATCTAAACAAGAACAAAACTATGATCGCAGAAACCGTGATATGTACTCGGGCCATGCGGCGGTCGCGGCAGCGCCATATGGGTAGAATAATAGAGGAATAATGCAGAAATCAGTGCGAAAATGTGTAATTTAACTGCCTGCACAGCGGCAACCATTATTCTGCACCCAAAATTAAAGGAGGGTATTGCTTCGTTTCAAAAAAGAAATAAAAGCAGGTAGCTAAAAGGGGAAGGCCAAACGAAAGCCACAGATGATGCTGCAAGTTGAACTATACCCAATATCCGCGATTTTTTTTGCAAACGCCGCGTGGGCCGGGCTTTCAATGAGCAAGGTCGGTCAAAATTGGTTATTGATGTCCTGGTAATTTTCGTATTCGCATGATAATTTTGATCATGATGCTAACTGCTACAATAAACGGCAAAAATTTCTGCGGTTTTAAAAGCCAACGAACAGTCATACGTTTTCATAATTACGAGCTTATGTACCTGAAAGAATAGAGCTTTTTAGTTGCATTTATTTGCTGCTTCGCTATCTAAAGGACAAACTTCTCTCGGCGGGGAAGTTGAGCGAAGCGTTCAATGACTTCGGACACGTTGATGCCGACGTCTCTGTGGGTGTATAGAAGCACCAGTCTAACCATGCGTTCCACAGACATTGTAGAGCGCAAGTAGTGTTTTAGTAAACTCTTGTAAAAAATATTCTCTCTGCGCTGGCAGTGGTCACTGGAAGGGTGACTAGAATCTGGAACAGTTTGTACACATTTACATAGAACCTGCAGTTGCAATGAGAGATGGGCATCTATTCCGGTGCTAAAACCTAAAACACTCCCTCGATGTCGTTGGCATCCTTGTTTAGGTACTTTGCACAAACAGTAGGCTGTTCGTTTCCAGCAATATACGTCGTTTCGCCAGGAAGTATGGAGAAGCAGCCTGCTTATGCAACTAGGCTTTCTTTGATAATTTCGCCACAAATTCCTATAATTTGGTTTTGTGCATCTGGGCTTAAATACGAGGCATTACTGGGGCAACTTTCCAAATGATTCTTCAGATATGTATCTCCACAATCAGCTCGCATGCGAAGAAGCGCTCTGAAAATACCCGTATTTTCAGGGGGTCTATGCTTGAATCCATAGGGCCACTGTCCCTGTGGCCAACGAGAGCCAGACCTTGTAGCCCGCAAAAAGAATTTCCTCAATAATAGGACATTTCGTTTCGCCTGTTTTCTCAAATTGTACTTTGCCTGCCCTGGTCCAGCTGATCGATCACATTGGGCACGCGTCCTGAAAATGTTTGGCGAAAATTATCAGCTTCTAGCTCACAGTCACGGTAATATTTAGTATTTTCGTGTGTGTGGAAGATTGCGAGCGCGTGCTTTCATTTCTGGAACGGCTTGGACATGAGGGCTCCAGTGCACGCATGTTGGTCCAAGTTTATACCAGCATTAACCCCATAAAGTTCCAGAATTGAAAATCTTTTGAAGCACGCCTTTGGAAATGTCAGTGCACCTTTCACGTCAAAAGTTTATGAGAACTTTACACCCATAAAATTTCGGAATTGAAATCCATGCACTCCGTAGATTCCGCGGCCGCTGCGAGATGCCGCAACGCGCCCGCTCGCTATCAAAAAGACCTTGAAAGTTTGTGCTCGGATGGGGCTCCTTGCGTTACGTGACCTCAGGTGCCACGAAATCCACCACAGGTGCCACGAAATCCAGCCCGAGTTCGCAATGTTCGTGCCGAAATGTCTTTCGAGCGTGAAAAAGACATTGTAGACAGAATGCAGAATGATTGAACATAGCTCGCCTACACGAACATGTCGCAGCCTATGACACTAGGACACCTGAACAATGGAACATTCTGCACTCAAGAACGAATTATGGTCAACAAATGCTTCGACATACACTTCCGACTTTACTCAATAACCTCGCCTTACGAGAAACAGACCTTCTGTCCTGATGCAGCCTGCACAACTACTTTCAGTCAAACTAATCCTTGTTGTTTAATGAGTTTGTTCATATGCAATACTGTATGACTTTTCCCCCCTTTATTTGCTTTAGTTTATGCTGCACTGAATATAGTGCTATGTTATGTTTTTTTTTTCCTATTTTCGTATAATAAGACTTTCTTTATGTAATGTATAATGCTCATGTATAAATTCAATATTTCGTTGTTAATGCAGACTACTTGTTTTTCTAATTGTTAAAGTGTATTACTACCTGTCTCGTATACACATTTTTTTTTTAATTGACACCTTCCCATCTGTTTACTCACATGTGAGCGCCCGACGCCCTCTGTTGCTTTTGATGGGTTTTTGGGCTGGTCAAGTTGCCTGCGTGCAACTTTTTATCCAGAACCCCACCATGTCATTCTTTTCATGGGAAGTAAGTTATTATTATTATTATTATTATTATTATTATTATTATTATTATTATTATTATTATTATTATTATTATTATTATTATTATTATTATTATTCCCGGCGTCGGTGGTAGTTTTGGTCGGCGGAGCATGCCGGCACGAAAAAATTGCGGGGGGGGGGGGTGGGGGGGGGAGTTGAAGCCCCATCAGCCCCCCCCCCCCCTGGCTACGCGCCTGAGCGCAACGCCTATCCACGATATAGGCACTAATTAGGCTACCGCGCAGGCTTTCTTTCTTTTTATTTTCTTTTTTGAAGTATCGACTGGAAAAAAAGTATCGGCTTACGGCCAAAGATTAGCATATAGAATGGCTAACTAAAACCGCTTTCGGCGCTCGAGGTCCGACTGCATGCAATAAATGACCCCGTACCAATTACTCCGCATCCTCTTACGCGAGAAAGGCGGAAACTTGAATGGAATGTTGCACTGCAGTTTACTCTTTTTTTTTAATCTATACCAGTGCTTCCCGTAAATCAAAGTACAAGGCGCCGGATGGGGCAGATATGCTTTACTTGTTTGAAGCGGCAAGCAGGAACGTTACAAATGCTGCTTCGTCTGCGTTTCGTCAGACCTACTGATAGAAAACTATATGTGCAACAATACACACGAGAGATACATGTTGCTTGAAGAACGAGAAAATTTTTTTTTCTCTCCAAGGGTAACCGTACAATAACATAGTAGAATGAAAGCCGACACTGCGGCCGCAATACACGCGCAATCACCGAGCGGCATTAGAAAATAATAAAATATAAATAAAGAAGAGAAAGGAAAGGAATTTATTCTTAAGGCATAAATACATGTCATATGCAATTATGAACAACATTTGATCGGTCTGAACGCAAATACCAGTGCGCGAAGTAGTACGAATGACCCTGCCGAGCAGTATCGCCAGCAGTTTCCAACGGCGCGACCTTGATGCGGCCCAATCCACTTCGACTGCAGCGCCGCCCCAGCATTTTTCCACGTCGGGCGCCTCACTGCAAAGCATGCGCCGCCCCAGCCGCTCGTCCCACTCGACCGTATTCTAGTCCACTCTACCATTGCTCTTTGTGCGCCGTCGCGGCTTTTACCATTTCGAGCGAGTTTAGTTCGGGACGTGCTCGTCGCCGAAAACGACTGCGCGCTCCTTACACTTGTGTGCCGGTTTGCGCAGCATTCTTTTAAAGCTTCGCTTACACGTATTCCGACAGTGAGTGGCATCTGTTGCCTCTCCCTTTTCTTAACGCATGTTCTTGGCGTGCTAGAGACCTAAGATGGCGGCCAGGTTGATGTAAATTGACACTATATAGGTAGTGGTGTCCCACATAATCCGGTCCGAGCTAATTAAAAAAAAGAGAAAACAAGATAGAACGATGCGACAAATAAAGCGAGATATCGTAGCGCGAATGACTTGTTTTAGCTCATCAAAAAAGAAGCCGTGAGCACGTCGCCGTCGCAGATATCTGGACAGCTGAACTAGAGAGATAGATGACGCTGAACATTATTTTGTGTTCACGACAGCTAAAAAGCAGAGTGCGTAGTTAATATTGCTGGAAATAACTAAAAATAATAACTTAGTACTATCTGTCATAAAATAAAAGCACTGATTTCGCCCTCTGCAACGATTCGCTGCAACTTAAGAGCTTCCTGGGCCATCGAAAAAGTGTTCTGTGGAAGCATGATGTCGCTGCTGTTGATGTAAAGGGCCGACCGTCACGGCGGCAGGGACATTTCGTTACGACGGGTTGTGCAAAAAAGGACTGCCGTAGTCGAATGTGAAAATGTATACACAAATAAAATTGCAAAAAGAAATGGCTATATTTGGCTACGAAATATTTTGCACTTTTTTTTCTGTTTGGCTACATTGTGGCTACAACTTCTCTAGCTTTTGGCTACGCCACCTCGTCGGACCTGGCAACACTGTCGCAGCGCCCTCGCACTATTTTAGGGGCGAAGCTCCTTAGGGTGTGGGTCGTTCCCTCCTCTGTAGTAGTAGTAGTAGTAGTAGTAGTAGTAGTAGTAGTAGTAGTAGTAGTAGTAGTAGCAGTAGTAGTAGTAGTAATAGTAGTAGTAGTAGTAGTAGTAGTAGTAGTATGTAGCCACCTCTAGTTTATGAATTGCTCAATAGATGGCGTTGTGTGTCCGTAGCCACCTGTAGTTTTATGAAGTGTTCACTAGATGGCGTTCCGGTTCCACTTCTGTTTCCGGTTCCACTCTGCGCGCGTTCGGTGCGAACGCGGGCAAAACGCCGACGGCGTCGACAACAGTTCTGCGTGTTGCTGGTCCTGCTGCATGTCCAAGTTTATACAGCTGATAAAACTACCTTGAGTCGACCCCATGGCTGCTTCGCATACTACTCAGGGTTCCCCTACGGGAAGATGGTGCGATTTTCTCTCTCGTTCCCGACGCGCGCTCTCTTTATCTCTCGTCCGTAGCTGTGGTTTACCCGAATGATCCCCCGGTGCCTCGCCCACTCATCATCATTCACTTCGTGGATATGCTGTGATTTTTTTTTCCACACGCGGCGCCTCAGCGGCAGAGCGCCGTTCGGCCCACTCGACCATTGTCTAGTACACGCTAGCAATGGTAAACAACAAATTGATAACAGTGTTAGCTGTGGAAACCGGTTACTGTCAAAAAGCAAACCATGTTGATGCCTAATAAAGTTTTAGAATAGGGGCCCCTAAAGTTTGGGGCCCCAAAGAGCTTTGCGGGTGTTAGCGTTGGGGCCAAGGAGGATTTAAAAAAAAGACTGGAGTGGAGCTGCCGTCTCAAAAGTGAAGCCGGACCGCCGCCATCTTACCAGAGGCAAGCAATAACGTTAGGACATAGCTGACAAGGAAATTTATTTACCCGTAGGCACGCGTACAACTGTTGTATGAACGTATACAATGCAATATAACGTACCACACATACAATACATCGTACTTCATATAAACAGAACAGCTGAGCAAACAAAACAGTAAATTGCGTCTGCTTGACATTAACTTTGCCACACATCACAAACACTACGACAGTGTACATGAAAAATCATAAATGTCAGCCTCGGATTCATGAATGACATCCGAAGCACCGACAGGTACAGTTTCTACTCAGGCAAACAAAGTTTGGGCATTATTCTGGCTGCAGCAAAACTTTGCCTCGAGACACGGTTAGGTACCGCGTAGACCAGCGGCGAAGAAACTCGGCTTCACCGAGCTTGAAGAGCTGTTCTTCAAGATGATCCCATATTATCACCCTTAGTTTGCGCACTCTGGGGTACATTGCTCTATTTGGCTGCCGGGATCGTTCTGCAATGTTGCGGAAGCACCACAAAACGTAGCTAATGCTGTAGTACACGAGACTCGCAAACCGATCTCGCCGCCGTGGTGCCCGCACGATGGATATTCCAAATAATCTTCCAACCAGCTTCCAGAAGGTGCGCGCTACAACGCACTCCTTTACTACATGCGTGTTGGTCTCTGTTTGTGCGCAATGTATGCATAAATCATTCGCTACCATATTCCAGCGTTCAAGCCTGTCTCTTGTAGGTAGAATACCCCACTGATATTGACAGTGAAAATCCTTCACTTTAGAAGGCAAATCAGGTGAAGAAACGGCTGTCCATGTGCTTGTAGTAGCTGTCCCTGAAGGCACAGCCGTCTCACACAACATTTCACAAAGCCTTGAAACTGGTGTCGTATGCCACTTTGTATTCCTTACTTGCACAAGCTGGCTCTGTAAGCGCGCAGCCGCCGCATACTGCGGTGCTGGCGTTACCGCTGTCGGAAGCAAGTTGCCTGAACTTTGTGGCATGAGCGTTCGACGGTAATGACCCAGCCAATAAAGGAGAAGTGGCCTACCTGGGTACTCATCATCATCAAGTAGGTCACATGTACTCTTAGTGCACAGCAGTCTACCAAATGTAACTATACACGGCAAGCTCCATCCTCCGCTGGCTTTCGGAAGACGCAAAAATTGTTGTGCTACGTATTGTGTCTTGTTTAGCCAGAACCACGAGAAAATAATTTTGTTTACTACTAGTACTGTTGGTGACGGCGGAAGAGCCACTCTTGCAGCAAACCACAGTTTACTGCACAATACATTCTTAATAAAGAAAGCCCTTTCTGCTAGCGGCAGTCGCGACGCAGTCACTGCTTCCGACTGTGCTTTAATACAGCCGATAATGTCTCTCCACGTGTGAGGTGAAACACCACTTGTAGAAAATGTTATGCCTAATATTTGCATATGCTCGGTCTGTTTAATATTTCCTGGTAATGTTATTGCACTGCGTCCTAAATTTAATGCTTCGCATTTCCTCATATTTATTTTACCCCCTGACAATGATGCATACTGATTATAAATACGAAATACATCTACAAGACTGTCCCCATCCCGTAAGAACAAAGTAATGTCATCCGCATACGCTGACACTTTTATGCACCCATTGCCCGGCATAGGAAGACCCCTTATAAGCGAGCTCTCGCTAAAACGCCTTAACAAAGGGTCAATCGCAAGCACAAACAATAGAGGTGACAAAGGACAGCCCTTCCGCACTCCCCTTGTCACATCAAATCTAGGAGTTAAAGTGCTGTTAAGTAGTATCTCGGCTGTTGTTCCCGAATACAACATCCGCAGGATATCTACAAACTCTTCGGGAAACTTATAGCATCGTAACACCTCAAATAAGTACAGGTGTTCTAAGCGGTCGAACGCTTTGGCTTGGTCTAAACTTACCAATACTCCTGAAGCTTCACGCGCTGTTGTGTATTGTATGATATCACGTGTTAAGTGGAGAGATGAAAATATACTCCGACCAGGCACGGAACATGTTTGATGCACACTGACTATTTTAGGTAATAATACCTTCATGCGGTTTACAAGAAGGGTTGTGAATATCTTATAGTCTGTGTTGAGCAGCGTTATGGGCCTCCAGGATGTGTTTGCTGGATGAGGGTTCGGCAAGGTTGGAGTCTGGCTTTGGCAAGAGTATCACGCGGCCCCGATTAAACGATTTAGGAATACCTAATTCCCGTGCAAGAATTCCGTTAAGAAGAGATACCAAGGCCGTGCTTACTTCTGGCCAGCAGGACCGGTAAAATTCGACTGGTAAGCCATCTGTACCGGGTGTTGATCCACTGTTCATAGATCGGATAACATCAAAAACTTCTTGCGAATTTGTTGGAGACAATAAATTCTTGCCTTCTATGTAGTCCACGTGGGGTAGATTATTACAAAAATCGCATATTTCTTCACCTAAAAGTTGGGCATTGTAAATATTTTCGGATGAAAATGCGTCTGAGAACCAGTTCCGAAATATTCTTTCGATATCTCGTCTCGCACCGCTCTCTGTGCCATCCTCTATTATAACCTTTTCAATATATGAGCTGCCATTTTGCCTCCTGCTGGAAGTACGAGCCAGCCGCAGTACCTCAGGATCAGAAATTGGCCTGTTTGTCATCCACGCCTTTGCAGACGTACGAGAGTACCAGCTCATAAGCCTACGGTATCGTTCGCGCTGGTGATCTAGGTACTCGTACATTAGCTGTGTTTGGGAGCCACCATCTCGTACTATTCTTATCCTTCTCAGGCACTCACAAAGCTGCTCAGTCTCTTTTCTTTTGCGTTTCCTGCTAGCTACTATGCATGCCGTCCTCCACCTTTCTTTTAAAGTATCCCACGCTTTGATATTACATTCATAATCGCTTACTGATGTAGCTATTGCGGTTTTGAGTTCGCTTAGAGTCACCTGGTCACGCAAAGAAGCAATGTCTAGTTTCCACATATCGGTGCGTTCACCTGGCCTTCCTTCGAGGTTCAGCACGACAGTGAAAGCTCGATGATCTGAAATGTGTCCTGCGTCTGCAGGAAGATCGAGGATGCTGCATTGGACAATTTGAGATGTTAATTCAGGGGGGAAATACATTCGATCTAGACGACATTGCGTTTGCCTTTGCTGCCATGTGGCGGCAAAATTTTCGCCATGCATGTGTACCCAGGCATCTGATAAATTGTATTCTTTCACTATACGAGATAATTCAGCTGCATGCGCATTGGAAGCGTTTTGCCTTGCCCTTCGCGAGTCGCGCATAGGGTCGATCACACAATTAAAATCGCCAACCATGAAAAATGGATGGTTGTCTAACAAAAAAGGGGAGAGTCTAGCAAAGAAGTCATTGCGATCTTCACGTACGGCGGGCCCATAGACATTCAATGCCCGAACTTTCCTCTCGCCCCAAAAGAAATCAAAAGCGATCACACGACCTTCTAAATCAAATAGGCGGTGACTTCCGTGTAGAAGCACCCTACGAAAAACAACAACTCCTACACCTCGACATCGCCCAGGGCTATATGAAAAATATGCTTTTACAGAAAATTCATCACAAAACTTCTTAACTTCCTGCTTGTTCCTTACACTCCTGAAGAAAGAGGAGATCGACTTTTTTCTCGCGGGCAAAATGAATTACTTCTCTCTGTTTTTCTCTGCTACGAAATCCCTGTGCGTTAAGTGTCATTATGTGCAAATACATGGTGAATGAGTAAGTTGCGTACAAAATCGACTAAGGCAAATGGCTTACCATAGGTAAGTTGCGCACTGAATGGGCGTCGTACATCGTTGCAACAGCCAGACCGCGGCAAAGTAAAAAAGAGCATAGGAGCATCACAGCAGCGAACGTGAAACAGGCACTGATTATGTTCCTCACACAGGTTAGTCGGAAGCAAGCTGATTCCTAAAATACCAAGGTTGCAGAGTCTCGCACAGGGACGGGAACGCGATTTCTGCGCCAAGCATCGTTCCGTGAACGCTGCGTCAGCTTCGTAGTGGGGAGTAGAGGAAAAGCAGCCCTTACGGGCAGCAGGAGCGGTGTAAGGCGCCATCGTTAGTACGTCTCCGAATCGGAGACAACGTCCATGGTAGTGGTGTCTCGTGGCATTTTCTTGCATTTCTTGGAGGGTGTCGAAGTTGGTTCTGATGACGTAGAACTCTCTGAAGACAGAATTCTTTTGGCGTCTTCAGACGCCCTTTGCGAGCGCGTGCGTCTCTCCTTCACCGCCGCACTGGTACTACTTGCAAGCGCTGTCGTTGTCTTGACAACCGGCGTGATCCTCGACGGACCGGCCGAGACTTCGGAGATGCCGAGATGGCGTCCATCTGCGTCCTCGCCAGCGTTCAGTGTTGTAGCACATGTAAGAAGCCGTTCTCGCTGTGATCGCGGAAGCGGGGCGTCTAACGCAGGCTCCTCGTCATCTTCTGTTGCCGACGACGACATTATGGCTCGCACCGGCGGACGCTGGCGTCGGCACCTCTGGTGCACTTTCTTCTTCTCCTGGTTGATCGGTGGTTTGCGTCTGCGCTGTTCCTTCAGGTGCGTTGTCCTCCAGAGCTGGTTGTGCGGGCGTTGCTGGTGCCACCGCAGCAGCATACGAACGTGGTTGCACGCAGTCAACACTGGCGTGCTCGCCATTGCAACATCTGCATGGTGCATTGCACGTTGCTGTGGGATGGCCGAAAATGGCACATCGGGCGCATCGAGATGACGTGCAGGAGGCTCCAAAATGACCTTCTTCGCCGCACTTGGAGCACACTCTCTTCATTCCTTTGTATTCCAGCATTACCCGAAAGCCAGTCACCGTGACGAAATTCGGTGGAGGTTTTACCATCTCGAGCTTGACCAGTCGGCTGTCATTGCTGATGTCCGTCCTGTCCTTGAAAACAACATCGGAAATGCCTCGGCACTTCCCATACGGTGCAAGTGCAGCAGTCAGGACGTCGTCACTGACACAGGGTGGAAGACGATACACCGTCACATAAACCACTGGAGTGCCCATGCGTTCCAGCGGTACGATCTTGTTGGCGAGTAGCAGAGAGCCTTTCGCCGCCATCTTGGCTGCCTGAGCCGCGGAGCGGACAGCTGCCAAGAACTTGTTGCCGCCGTGATGTTGCAGATACTGCAAACCTCCGGCACCTACGACTTCTTCGACGGAGTCGATGATGGCGTCAACCAGCGTTGAAACCGGCACATTGAAGAGAAAGCACTGGGCTTTCGTAGGGCGTTGCACGGGCGCTGGCCTGTCCATGACTGCTTCACCTAAGCAACCACGACGCAATGCGTGGTGCCCAGGCTGATGACACGTATGAAAAGATGCGCCGAGAAAAAACGAGATCTTCCGAAGCACTTTCTTCCCACTCCGTGCTGTTTTTAGGTGAATAATTTAGTCGTGCAGATATAGCTGGACGTCTTCCTTTCTGTCACTGGTTTCAGAAGAAAGCCTGAAGTTATTTTCAAATTTTATGGCACATCATGATATTAATACACAGACAAAGGTAATATTTTAAAGGGGTTGAGACACCAAATTTTGAGGCTATAAAATGCCTGCTGTAGGCTTCCTCTGTATGCTAGGACACTCAACATGAAGTGTTGGACACAGCAAACGCTTACAATATATTTTAATTCACTTTCAAAGAGTGCCTAAATGCTCGTTCTCGCGATCGAGACCCATCGCTAGCGCGATTGACACCAACGTCACTGTATTGGTAGCGTAACGAAATTTTTAGTGACGTCATACCACATTACAGTGACGTATGTACAATGAGCGGTAACCCACAGCACCGGCTAGAGAGAGTAGACAGTTTTAGTTTAGCGTGGTTACCGGAATAGCGGGCGTACCGGAATAGCGGGATCGAAGTGCGCATGCGCAGAACGCTAACCGACCCATACCGTTTACCGTGCGCACGCTATTTCTCAGAGTTAACGTTACCGTGTTAGCGTGGTGTACGTAGTGTACGTAAAACATGGCGGCGGTCGCGGTCGCCCGCTTCGAACTGAATTTGGCGTTGTTTTTGTAGAATTCACTTCGTTCGTAGCAAATGACTGCGTAAACGGCTTTTGCTTAGTCTCATGCCGCTTCGCCGAGAGAGTGTTATGGCTAATCTTGAGGAGCTTTCGAGATCGCTTCTCGTTTCGAACGTGCCTAAGCCTAACGAGAGAAATTTTTTCTGAGATGCGAGCGCCATCTGTCGCTAAAGTCGGGAGATAGGCGACGACGGCATATGGCCTCTGAGATTGGAGGATTTCGGAGGCTATGGTAGACAGCTTGTACTGCTTGTCTGTTTCGCTGCAGATCGGCGGACATGGCAAGTAAAAATACAACGCGCTCCTGGCTTCCATTGCGCTGCCTCTCGCACTTTCCGGACGCACACAAACATATCTTAGGTGCCCTATGTATGCGAAATTCAAAGCGTAAAGGAATAGCGTCCCGCACGTAAACTACGCTATCACGCTATACTAAAACTCTCTTTCTGCAAAGTTCGTTTGCGGAACGGTAACGCTATTTCCCGTAACCCCGCTATTACGCTAACGCTAAACTAAAACTGTCTAGTAGTGCAGGGAACCGCATCGGCTGCGGATCCACATTCGCTCGCCTAGTTTTTCTCAGCGAACTAGCCAAGCTTGCTGGCATTTTGCAAAGTGTTTCGCGTCGTCACGCGAACCTGCGACGGCGACATTCAGCGTGTGAGCTTGCTCGAGCGTTGGAGGCATCCGGACGGTTGCTCGCGCAGTGACCATGGGCCGTATTCTGAAACGTTCGCCTAATCAGCATACGCGCTGATTGGCTGGTTGAGCAAATTGAATGACGTCGGGCTCAACCACCCAATCAGCTCATCCAATTTTGCTAAAACAGCCAATCGGCGCACGCCTGAAAGCGAAAAAAGAAATTTCGCCTAGGCGAACGTTTCAGAATACGGCCCCATGCCTGTGTACTATTGTGCGTTGGACTTCTGCCCCAGCAAATTCGGAGACCCTGTGAGTTTCCATAAGTTCCCCCGAGATGATGCACAAAGAAACGCCTGGATAGACTTTGTTCGCGCTACCGGGCGGCACTTTTGGACGCCGGGGAAGTCGAGCGTGATTTCTTCGCTCCACTTCTGCTCGGACGCGTACGAGTCAAAGTATGCGGTCAGCTTCGGCATTCCGAAGAAGCGTTGGTTGGTATCCGGTGCCGTGCCGATGGTGTATCCCGCTGCTGCACGAAGTCTCCTACCGTCTGAAAGCGGAGCAAGTTCGCCGAAGCGTCAGGTTTGTATTACGTCCGAGTGTATTAGCTGCAGGCATGTTTGTTGACAATGGTGGTAATGCTGGCGTATTTGATGGTTTGCGCAGTGCGTAGCTGAAGTTGAGAGCGACGGTGTTGATCTCTTCGAGGAGACGACCATGGAAGAGAGATCTTCGAGCACAGGTATTTGATTTTCGCTGATCTGTTTCGTTGTAAGCCTCATTCGCACTGCTATGTGCAAAGTGCCGAAAATTGAAATTCAATGTAATAGAAACTGCCGTTGGTTGATAACTAGGCTTTGTTCTTCTGTTTTTAGCTTGTTGTTTTAGTTTTAGATGTTCTAATTACTCTGCTTTATCTCAGTTGCAGCTGTTTAATTTTTGTATTAATTTGGTGATTGCTCATGCTCCTTATTGTTATTGTATCAACTGTTTTTTCCAATTTTGGTCTGTAATATTTCCCTCCCCTCTATAGTGTAATGTACAAACCCTGAGGGTAAAATAGATAAATAAATACCGATAAACCCATGTAAGTAGGCCACATATAGTACTGTATCATTAATCTTAAAATTCCTTGGCATGTTGAAATGGTAAATGTTCGATTGTAGGGAAAATATATTCGGCATTATGTATTTGTACTCGTGAAATTCGATGAGCCGTGCACCTGATCAACAAATCACTAACATGATAGTGGCAATCATGCCACGTACGGCCTTGGCCTCTGAGTGCAAAAAGTGATTGATTAAACTTGTCGCTAAGACTGACCTCTCTGATAATCTCCTATTGATCCAGCACTTGGTCATCACTCCAACACATTATCACCACCATGTGGAGCCACATCAGGGATTGGGTGCAATACATGCAACTCCCAGACTCAGTGCTCTGTGCAAGTGTCACTGAAGGCGACACAAGCAACAATACGTCCAAAAATGAGAAGCATTGGTGTGCAAACCGAAGGTGCCAACAGGACTGTGGGTGCGTATGGAGCGAGCGAACATATCTGGCGTTTATTGAAAAAATGTGAGGAGCATGCGGCCACATATATACCAGTAGTGAGCATTGCTGAGTTAGGATATAGGGAATGGTCATATTTTGGTGCAGCTTAGTGTTATTAATACCCCTGCCACACGGGCACCGAAAATGCCATTAACTCCCTAATGCCTTAAGATTTAATGTCATTCGCGTGGTGCTACACGTGCAAATCAAATGGCATTCACCTTAATGCCATTCGTCGCCGAAGGCCTTCGCCATAACTCATTCCACTGAGAAATGCGTACTCTCGACGCCGTAGCGCCGCACGCTACGGCGTCGAGAGTACGCATTTCTCAGAATAATTAAAGTATTTGAAACGTTTAAACTCGTAAAAAAACATTTATACATAACTTTCACGTACAAACGGCACTTTTACGAGTACAAACCTTTGGATTTATTGTAAACAAACTTTGAGAGCGCAAGTGTTGCTGCAGCTAGCGAAGCTGCGCAAAAGGTTGGCAACCACTGAAGTATACAAAAGTCACGTGGGGATGGAATGCATTTGTTTTTGTTCCACGGTTGTGCACGGTTGTCTCTCGTCACGCGCAGGTCTCTTCAGTGTTTTGACGTGCTTCTGCACGTGACAGAAAAAAAAATGCAAAGTCCCAACCACCGCGCCACTTGGACCGACGAGGAGACAGAAGTTTTAATCAGACTTTGGGAAGAGAACCTCGGCGGTCTTCGCGGCCAGAAAAGGAACGGCAAAATTTACGAATCGATGACAGCCGCGTTGGCGAGATGCGGGATCGTGAAAACCAGGGCCCAGGTTCACTCTAAAATGGAGAATCTGCGGAGCAAGTACAGGTATGGGTCTCTTCTTTCACGTTTATGTAGCAGTGGGAGTTGTGTCGTGCACGTGGCACCAGTGTGTGTTCGTGTATGCGAGGAGGGTGTCTGCTGTAGATCTAGCCTGTTCTGGCGATGCTCGTTGAAATGTGGTACATTCAGGAAAACACAGTAAATACTTATTATTTCGGAAAACCGCACACGCCTACACAGCGGATGTGAAATACTACCAACAATGTTCTAAGGGCAGTCACGAATTCGGAGTTTGTGTCTGGTGGCCCTGACGCAACGAAATGAAAACAGTGCTCGTGTTACATGGGCAATGGTAGTGCAGTTGTGTTCCCGTCAGCGCACCGTTTCGGTAGTGCGCACGTAACAAAAGCAACCTTGTCGCAAAAATTTTCGCAAGCGTGTGCGTCTGCTGTTTTCAATAAATAGTTCGAAAACGTCAGCGTCCATATAATGCCCGCAACAATTATGGCAGCTAATTTTTTTCCAGTGTCAGTGTGCACATGCATGGGTCGATTAATTTGTTTTATGGCTTCTGTCATTTTTTATGAATGTCTTTTCCATTTTTTACATACTAGATGCCACACAAAGAATAGAACCACCGGGTCGGGAGGCGTCCCTTGGCGGTTTTATTGGAAACTGCACAAGTTCTTGGGCACATTGCCAGCAAACGATGCCAGTCTTGCTGTCGAGAGCAGCTGTGGAGAGCTCTCAGTCTCTGAGGTAGGCATGCACGGCTCTTTCAACACTCTAGGATGAATTGTATCAAACTGTTCAAAGGATCACCTAAAGTATACATTCAGTATCTGTAACTGGATCTCTTCATGTCAGCAATGCCTTTGAAACCTTTTACAGATTGTCAGGAGCATGGAGACGGGCCAGTCGGGCGAGGAACTGGACCTATGGACTACGTACGAACTACCAGTGGAAGTTCCAAGCCCGCAAACAGTAGAAATTGAAGAGGGAGCACTGGGCGATCTGGTTGGCCAGCCACCAGCAACCCAGGCATGCTCTGACCAGCCTTCCCCAAGCCGCTGTTCCCCTGCCAGATCAGCAGCAGGGCAAAAAAAATGAAGCAGGGACAGCGTGCTCGGGGATGTTGTCCAGGAGCAGAAATCATTTCGGATGAGTTGGCTTGATTTGAAAACACAAGAATTGGAGCTGTATAAGAAGCAACTGAAGCTCCAAGAGGAATCTGGAAAGAGAGACACTCAGCTCATTGAGGTTCTCAAAGATTTTTTTTCTAGATAGATTAATCTTCTACCTTCAAGGCCGGGATAATAAAATTCATGGCTACAAACCACGGAATTTTCTTTATTTCACTTGCGAGCTGCAACCTCTCGCAATGAAGCGGTACATTCAATAATCAAGTGCTGTAAATTGGCGAGTGAACGTGGCCCAGAATGAAAGACAATGCAAATATCATATGCAATGAAATAGACATGCTCAAAAATTATACAACAGTACAGGAGTTCACACTTTTTTATAAGTGTTAGTGGTTTCATAATTGCCTACGACAAGCTCTTGTGCATGTAAGTTCTGCATAGTGGTGGCTGAAATCTAATTACAGCCCAAAATAAATGGAAGTTTGCGCGACAGTCTTGACCCAGCATTCTGCATGAAACACGAAGTGCCCTATTTGCTTTTACAGCCAAGGAGGCCACAACTAGATGCTGTGTCCGTGCACAATGTTGCAAAAGCAACGGTACAATCTTGTGACAACAACTTCGTTAAAATAGAACGAGTCAGGAACAGACTATGAAATCTGTTTCTACATTGAATTAATTTTTAATAGCAATAAAGACGTGTTAAAAACTGGCTGCCTACTTAGATGCGAGGGAAGTGTCTGTCCTAGTATAGCACACATAAGGAGCTTTAGTAGGCCATTCTAGCCTAGATGCCCATGAGATGGGCTGGTTGCTGGCTTTTTGCAAAAAAGTGCCAGTGCCGCCCTTATAGCTTGGCCACTACCAGCACATGATTCTGAGCTATGAGAAGGCTGTTCGTGGGTGGCATCCCACATGGCTACCTCTTACTCCCATTGCTGCTCTACTCGTTCTTGGAATTCCTCACATACATTGTGCAAAACACAGCATGCCCTAATGACCAATCTGGCAGTGTCAAGACTGCATTCCATGCGCTTCATAACAAAGCGAAATCTGGCTTTCATTCGTCCAAAAGCATTTTCCACAATTCTTCTTGATTTTGACAAGTTGTAATTAAGTGCATATTCAGGTGTGTTTGGTAATGCATTTGCGTATGGCTTTTGAAGATTACATGTCAGTGAAAACGCCTGATCGCATAAAATAATAGGAGGTACATGAACACCTTCAATGGCAACTGTTGGACGTTGAAATAAATCACTTTCAATGAGCTTCCGAAGTGTCGACCTGCCATAAACAAATGCATCGTGGCATCGCCCATGAGAGCCGACGTTTGTGTAGCGGAACCGGTAACGGTGGTCGACCATTGCCAGCAGGATCATACTGTACCTGCAGACAGAACGAAATAAGTGTTAAACCAACAGCGATCAAAAGCAAAAAAATTCCAATCATTTGCAAATATGTTCATACTTCAAAGAAACGAAATTCTACACTATTCAAGAAACTATGCAATAGTAAACAACCGCTGAGAGAACATAAAGTGCGTAATCATGTTACTGCTTTGAAAGTATGAAGGCATAGTCGAAAAAATCTCAACTCACCACCCCTTGTAGTTGTGGTAATCTGAAGCATGTTCTTTCGGAGGCGACACCGGGAAATGGCAACCGTCGAGCGCCCCAACGCCTTGCGGGAACCCAGTCATGGCATGAAACTCCCTCATGTGATCTTCAATGTCTGCAGGTGCAGGCATCTTGAGCCAGGCTTCCTCAAGGTTTTGCAGAACGGCTGCACAGAACTCCTTGTATATTTTGTTCACTGTTGAACGGCCAAGTGAAAATAACTCTGAAATCGTCCTGTCTTCCGCAGTAGAACACAAACGGTAGAGAGCGACGGTGACTCTTTTTTCCACGGAAATGGCCTCGGTCATTACAGTATCTACACGTTGCAGATCGCTGCGACAAGATTCCACGATATACCTGAACGTGGCTGGTGAAACACGAAAACACCTCTTGAAGTGCGCTTCTCCCAAATTAGGCAGGGTGTCTTCAAACCACCGCTGGTTGCGAGGAAAGCGCCATCGAGATCTGGCTGTTGCGCTCAACATGGTAGCGACGGCAACTAAGTTGAACGAGTTCGAAAACATCTGAAGCTCTACGTCGCAGATCTGACGTTTCACAGCTTCTCTTTGCTCTTGGAGTCTGCGATGTTCCGCACGATCTTTTGCGCGGAAACATATTAACGCAGCTAACAGGAGTTGTGCTCGACGAATTTCCTCAGGTCGGCGTTGCAACGGTCGCGATAGAGCAGGCGCCATTTTGTTTATGGGTTCCGGATTTGACATACATTGGCCAGAGTTGCTATGGTCGATTCTAAAAGACAGTAAAAAAAAACTCACGCTAACCGTACCATAGTATGCTTATTTGTACATTTCACTGTTTACTACGGTAGTTTTAAATGCATAAACTTCAAAATGCATATTTATTTTTTAATTAATACCCTAAAATTGCTCACTTCAGAAGACGCTGCCATCGACACCATCGTGTCAAATGTCATTTAACTACGACGTGTGGCAGCTCCGCCGAAAAAAATGTCATTCAGGAACTTAAGGCCTTAACTACTGAATGCCATTTTCGGCGCCCGTGTGGCACGGGTATAAGTGTATCATATGAGTAACAGCAATAAGTGCATGCCCGCATGGGGCTTCTGCCATCCTGTTGGCTCAGTGGTTACGGTGTTTGGATGATGACCCGAAAGAGGTGGGCTCGATCCCGGCCGCAGCTGTTGCAGTTCGGAGGTGGCGAAATGCCAGAGACCTGTGCACTGTGTAATGTCAGTCAAGGCTTAAAGTCTCCCTTCAGTCGAGGGGGCCCCTTGGCGGCAACACACGCATGCACACACTCACAATGTTGCAGTATCCGCCAGTGAAACAGGTCGAACAATAGAAGCTCGTAGGAGAACTACCAGGATTTTACCTCTGTTTCGGCCGGGGTCCGACTTACTCCGACCGTGGCCGGTCCTCGGCCAAAACGCCAGTAACATTCTGGTATATTTTATTACCTGCTGTTATGTCTTGAGATATACATACATACATATGGTGGTCCTGCCTTCGTTTGAGTGGTGTTTAAATGATGAAGGCAGGGCCACTAGCCGAAACGTTAGTAAAATTATCTTACGTGTGTGCCATACTAGGGCCTTCGTACATGACCAAATGTGATTCTACGTGACAACCGGTTCCTCACAACTCTCAAAGGCCACAGAAGTTGTGTTTGGGACCTTCACTTTATCTTTACGTATTTGGCGCGAAAAAGGGCAACGTTAAGCAGGTGTAGTGAAGCCAACTTTATCATTAATTACACAAATTGTTATGGGTGTTAATCACTTGTAAATGAGTCGCCTTTAAACTTGTGACAGCTGATGTTTACATTCTGTGTCCACTTTAATTCCCTAATCCATTCAAGGGAAGTGTCAATTTATGTGGACAACTTGTTTCTGATTACCTTTTGGTCTGAGAGTGCGATTCAATTATTTGACCGATCTGTGAACTGATGACTCGCATAGTAGTTTTTTTTGTTTTAATGTGCCCACACACAGTACTGATTTCAAGCACAATGCTCTCAAACAACAGACCTGGTGTAGGTGGATTTTTTGGTTGTGGCCTCTCATAAAATTTACTTTTTTTATAAGCAAGGGCTGAAGAAGCAGTGCCACAACTATACTTGTTGCAGAATACATGCTTTTTGCAGAGCTGTTGTGTTCTTATGCTCTTGACACTTTAGCTTCAGCCTCAATATGTGCACATCTTCCATTGCAGAATGTCAGACCGAGTGCGATTTTATGGACATTGTGCTCCCCGAGGACAAACAGCCAAGGTGCTCAACGCCTAAGCCAGCAGAATTGTCACTGACTTTTCAGGATGACCCAATGGACACTACGTATGAGCCATCTTTGGAGGACTCAGGACCGTAAGTGTACTTCATGGCCCAACGCAATTTTTTTTTCTATGCATTGCTTACAGATATATTTGTTGGTCATTATAAGTACTTGGAAGCATAAAAGGTTTCTTGAGATATTCACACTAAAAAGTTACTTTAGTTCAATTTGAAGTAATGCCTCTTTATAGGCCTGCCAGTTAAAGGAAAACTGTAAAGGATGCTGCATGGAAACAAAGCAATTGAGTGAAATGGAATATAAATTCACTTTACAGTGCTCTCGCCGAACCATGTCCTCGCAAAATTATTGTGTTCGAGGAAAACCTTCTGCAACTTGTCAAGTCTTGCAGGAAATGCCACCTCCCTGCAAAGTCATCACTAGAGGTATGGAAATCACTTTTGTTATTCAAAGCTGACAGCAAGCTTTTCTGGAATGGACTTCTTTAAGTGATGTCCAAGGGTGTGCCATGGCTCCTCCGTCATTTTGCCTGCCATAAAGGGGAAGTGTTTGCTGCATTTGTTCTGCCACGAATGACGTTTTCTGTGTGCATGATGTCATTGGCACGCCGCAAGGTTCGGTAATATCACCTATGCTATTCAATCTAGCACTAATCGGGCTACTGGCTAAGTTATAGGAAATGCAACTTGCCTTACCAGAGGATAGCAATAACAGAGCAGCACACGACTCGGCTCAAAGGTTTACGGACCGAACTGCAGTCGTGGGCAACACCTGCAGTTCCATCTCATAGCACTTGATTTCCTTCACCTAATACCATAGCAGCATAACAGTAGCTGTAGTCCTACAATTTACCATATGTAGGGTGCCGCATAGGTATGTTCTTGTTTGTGCAGGTTTTTGGCTCTCTTGCTGTGGTGACATCAACATGCCAAGATGGCCATGTTTTGAGCTGGCACAGCCAGCCAAAGATGAAACGCTTTGCCATGGGCAATGTTGCTTTGGCTGCTGCAATTTTATTTACTGGCTCAAGTCCAACGCAAGTCCTGCGGCTTTTCCAAAGTGCTGGCATCGCATGCTTCAGTAAGCGTACATATGACCACCTACAGAGGGACATTATGATTCCTGCTGTGCACCAGGTGAGCATGATTTGTCTGTAATTGTTTTTATCGACCACAAAATCCTAATCGTCAAGATGGCCATGCCAGTATTCATGAAAATAAATTTATTAAGTGTGTATTTCGATGCCCAGTCCTGAGAAAATGGACCACCTTATGTGGTACTACATTGCTGATTAGTGCAGTTCTATCGTTCGAAGCATTGTTCAAGGTTCTTGCTTTTTCTCCTTTTTTGCCTTATTTCTGGACCTAGAGAACTCTCTCTCTCTCTCTCTATATATATATATATATATATATCGTCTTATTTGTTCATGGACACACTATGCCCCACTGCTCCGTAACAATATATATTTACTATTCCTTTCAGCTGTGGGAACGTGAACAACAGTCTCTCTTAAGCTGTCTAAGCAGGACGGGTGCCCAACTCGCAGGTGACAGCCGTGCAGATTCACCAGGCTACAGTGCAAAGTATGGAACGTACTCATTGCTGGACACTTCACTGAACCGTATAATTGACATGCAGCTTGTGCAGGTGAGAAATATTTCTTTTCGTTTTCACTTGTAGAGCATAGTGGCAACGAATGGAACATACTCTTCTCCTTCTCTTCCTTGACCTCCCATTGCAGTCAAACGAAGTTACCAGCAGTGGTGCAATGGAATTAGAAGGACTGAAGAGGGCACTAAAGGGCCTTGAGGACCAGAAAGTTTGCGTGTGTGAGCTTGTGACGGATAGGCACACCCAGGTGCGCAAACACACGAGACAAAATCGGCCTGATATTGCCCACCTCATTGATGCTTGGCATGTTACCAAAGGTTAGTACCTCATTTCTTTCAGTGCATAACTGGTCTGCTGTTTGCTGGACAATTGTTCTTGCCATACTTGCCTAATGTTGGTCAAGGAACCTCTCGTCTGTATTTTTTATGCCCATGTTTTTAAGCGAGCAGCAAAGCTGCCGCCGTCATGAAGCACATCAAGCAAGTCAGCAGACGAGAGAGGCTGTCACATTAGCAGAGTAGGGAGCTTTTTGGGCGTAAAGTATAAACTGCATGCACACAGTCTTGCGCGCGACAAGTGACGCGACGGAGATGGCTGTAGCAGTCGCTCTTCGCCTACAAGTCGTACCGCATGCGAGCGACGTCTCCCCGGTGTTGCCGGTATGAGGGCAGGAAATACTCGCTACAAATGGCGTGACACTTGCTTTATTAATTTAAGATTATGTGTTTGAGTGTAAAGAGGAGCATAAATAATTCTAAAGGTCTTGCACTACATTATTATCCTTGCACGTATCAAAATCTAGTCCTTTGCTCGTTCCGTGCGACAATCGGTATTGCTTGACTGATGTATGTCCAGTTCCGGCTTTGCGCTATTGGCTAGTCGCTCATAGCACTTCCGGGCGACGAGTGACGAATTGTAGATTTCTAGAACTGAGCGATTGAGCGAAAAGACCGAGCGATCTGTTCGTGCGACGGTCCGTTTCATCGCTTGTTGCCGTCGCACACAAAATCGTTCTCATGCGGTTTGGGCTTAAGTGATGTCATGTTTGTGTTTTATACAGGGCTACTTTCCTGTAAGCTGCTAAAGGGGCAACCTTATTAATAAAAAGAGTACTATAATTTCTGATCATTCTAATCATAGCCCTGCAGTTCCCTACATGAAGATTGGTCATGTGCATACATACTGTGTGCTTATTTTCAGGTTTTTATTAATGCACATTGCTCTCGACTTCATAATTTTTTAGAGTATAAATCAAAGTGGTATCCTCATAATCATTGAAGACTACTTCTCAATTGGTTGATAGGTGTTTTGGTGATGTGATTGTGCCAATTGCTTTTAAACAGAGCATTTGAGAGTAGCTGCCTACGTTCATGATTTTGTTTTGTCTAGGGCTGAAAAAGAAGCTGCAGGCTGTCTCCCGGTCACGGGGCTGCGGTGTGATTGAGAAGTGGGAGACCTCCATCATTAACCACTTCTACTTTTCGGTGAGGATAGCTGCAGCAAGAGTGATGACCGCTGAAAGAAGAGGCGAGCTCGCGGTAGCCATCTGGCTGTCGCTCCTCAACCACATTCAGAACAAGCACTGTGGCCACAGCAAGGAATATGCCAACTGCGAGCATGGGGACCTCTTGCCTAGAAAGTGGATTTTTCCAGGTACTTTTCCATCAAGCCTAGTAACTTTCCATTTGATTCACAGCGGTATCCTTTAGTATTCCTATGCAGGGAAGAATAACCCTTGGCAATCACTAATGACACTTTGAAACTTGAAGAAGATGATTGTTCAGCTGATGTATTTCAAGCAACAGGGGTGTATGCCTGCTCATTGCTCTACTATTCAATATTTATTGGTGTAACCCTTCAAAATATTTCTTCTTGCATTTATGTTGTATCCTTGAATTTCATGCTACCAGGTACTGATGCCTTTGACAAACTGCGCGGCATAGTGGAAAATAATCGCCTGCTTCTAGACATCAAGCAGGTGTCACCATCATTCCAAACATCAAGTTTGGAATCCTTCCATTCTGTCCTGAACCGGTTTGCTCCAAAGAGCTTCACATTTTCTTTTCATGGGATGCTGGCAAGGTATGAAAGTGAATCAATTTCTTCACATACTTCTCATACGTACATACTTCACATACGTACATTGGTGTAATCGTGTGCTAAATGTCATAAAGGGCAAGACTAATGTGTTAAGTGTACCTGCATTGCTGTACAAATGAACTCTTTGTTGTCCACGCATAAAAGTATCAGCACCTGTTTACTAAAATGAAAGCGGGCAATGTACATGAGATTTCACATTGTAATATTTTCAGCCATGAAAGTTGGTGTGGTTGCGTGTGAAATTAGTGCAACTCCATGTGACCACAAGCTGGTTAATGCACTTTACCGACAAAAGTGTTGTGAGCACTGTGCCGACAACAGTTTTGCTCTAAAGTGCCCTTTTACCTTTCATTTAACAATAAAGGACTTTCAATTTAAATAAATTTGGAAACAACACTTTTGCATGATTATCTGCAATAACAGTCATGTCTGTGGTAAATAAGTAGAGATGCTGTTTTACAGCAGCAACAAGGCAGAAGAGCAAGTAGTGAGTTATCATGTGTGGCTCCAAAAACAGATAAACCGATGCTAAGAGCCTGCATAAGTTGATGGTCATGGACTGCAGTTACACAACACACAAAAAGAAAAAATGGGCTGCGAATTTAGATGACAAATGCGCCAGGCTGAAGCGCATGGTTGCGAGCTCTGCACTAGACAAAGTGTTCCATATACTTGGTGTTAAAAGGTGTGCTTTCCTTGCAGCATGCATTTAGGCATGCTTTTCGCAAAACTGGAAGCAAAGTATGTTCTCTTAGCAGTTGTTTAGGTAGTGGTATGCACTTCTGATATTCTACATCTCCTTACACAGGTCAAAACTGGCTGCTTTGCACTATAATGAAAATGCGGACAGGGTGCAACACAGAACTACTGTGGGCAAGCGGCAGTGGGCAGTGAAGTACCCAAAAGCAAGAAAAGGCAAGCCAGTGGCATGCCCAGTCAAAGAGCCTGCAACTTTTGGTGCGTACATAACTGCATAGCGAGGCCAAAACTTGAATTTCTACAATTAAGACAGCATACTTAGCCCACTGTTTGCAGCAGATGCATGAGTCAAAGGTTATGAGAAAAATCATATAGCACGCACTAATAGCCTTGAAGCAGTTGTGGCATGTATAAGTAGCTTTCAACACTTTTAGCCACAACAAAAATGGCTGCACAGGTTGACACCAGCAGAGGCTCTCACATACTGTATCTTCTGTTGTTACACCTGAGTGTGAGTTCCATCCTTGTCTGAATGACACCTTTGCAAAAAAAAAGTCACATATACACGCGCTAGTGTAATAAGATGACTGTTCGTTCAGTAAGCACTGCAAAACGTACTGAGAGGACTTCTTTTAAAAACGTGTGATAAAAATGCATGCTTGCGGCAGCTGCAGTATGAATTATTTCCTTTTCGAACATAGTTACCGGCTATGGCAAAAATTGGTGCTAGTTGTGGTGCCCACAGGTGAGGTGAAATATTAAGAAAAAAAGTTGAAATGGAGTATAGTAGCAGATATTTTTTGTCCATTTAAACAATACCTGCACTGCTGCTTTTGGCACTTAAAGAAACCAGAGACTGCAGGAGAGACACTCATACGTTGTTTTTGAATAAGTTTGACGTGTTTTTTTGTTGCTTCTTTGCATGCATCTGGTGCAGGTTATGTTGGGCTTCTTCTTGAAATCGTGAACGAGGTTGTGGACAGTGGCAGTTTCGGTGATTCGCACGTCACAACTTTGCCTACGCCACCGCCACTTACAAGCTCTTTTGGACCAGTGGACAAGGCTGCGCTAGTGCGGGGTCACCTTTCAAGGTTTGCGTCCAGTGAAGACCGACCTAGGCACACAGAAGACTCGAGTGACGACAGTGCGTGATTAGGTCACACACATGCGCATCTTTTGTGGATCAGGCGATCATTGTCAGCAACTTCCCACAAGTTGTCTACGTAGGGTTAAATGTCTCAGCGTGACTCTTGGGCTTGAGTTCAAGAGGTCTTGGATTAATTTCAGCCACTGCATGGGAGAGGGATTGCTAGGTAGCTTACAATCACAATGTTAGCGTAAAGTTTGTAGTGCTGTCATCCTAATGTTTGCTTATGTTTTCATATTCTGTGTGGTGGTATTTTTCTATGCCCAGTCATTCACTCCAGCACTGCCACTTGACATTCCTGACCTGCTTGCACCTCATGAAAAGCGCTTGCATTCCAGAATAGTTTTCACCACGTGTCTATGAGCACGTGCTAGTTTCCTCGTATTCCAAACATTTGGCCCGAATCTGTGGAGCAGGATGACAACGCCAACTGTCTGAGAACTTGTGGCAAACAATATTAGCGCATTCTACCAGCATACAGTACTGTGGAAATTGAAAGATGATGCAATGGGCAGGTGAAGGGAAGGAGCACACACAGAAGAACCAATGTGTATGAAGAAAACGTGACAAACCAGCGCTTACAGGAGAACAAAACGACCTGACAGAGTGCTATATTTTTAATAAGAATGTTTGTAATGTACTGAAGGCACTGGGCCACAGTGCTGGTAAAGGAAGAAGAACACAAGAAACGCTTGCTCGCCCACTCCACCATAGCTCCCATTGACTTGTTTTTGCTCTAGCATTGAAACGATAGATTGAGTGCTGCTAGACAAACATCCCCATTGCATCTGGTGGAGGTGCTGGGTTTCTCTTCCACATCCTGGAACTCCGCAGTCGGACGCTACCACCTGCTCCTGCGATGACTGATCCCGGACCATCCCAGGCTCCTGACGTCTACCGGACGACCGGAACTTTCCATGTACTGCCACCACCTTCACGTCTGGTTCCCGTTCCTTACTCGGCCGCTGGAGCCCCTGTCATAAACCCGTGGCGCACACCTGACAACCGGCCAATATACTATTCCTGTGGTTTCCCAGGCCACGTAGCACGATTCTACTGCCGTCACAACTTCCGTTTCCTTGACAATGGGGGTGCCTCTGGCTACATGCCTGCTCAACTTCCGCGTCATGACGTCTCTAATCTTCCTGCGGACTCGTCTTCTAGTCGCTGCCCCTTCGATTCACACCGGTTGCCCTTCCCACGTTACCAATCCCTTTCCCCCATGGTTCGTCGACTCAGTCCAGCCCGCGAGGAAAACTAACAGTCGCAGTTCCCGAGGCAAGAACTGCATTTACGTCGAACATTTCAAGGCCTCATTTTTCTCCTGCGAACGAAATTGAGCTGTCTGTAGATGGCGTCACTGTACACGCACTTATTGACACCGGAGCCGCCGTTTCTATTATTAGTGAAGAGCTTTGCCGCAATTTGAACAAAGTGACCACTCCACTTACCTATCTATCGCTGCGTACGGCAACCTCGCATCGCATTCAGCCGTCAGCATCATGCACAGCCCGAGTCGTCATTCAAGGCGTTTTGTATGTTGTCGAATTTGTTGCCCTGTCTCGTTCCTCGCACGATGTCATTCTTGGATGGAATTCCCTATCTGTAAATCAAGCTGTTGTCGACTGCGCTCGTGCCGAACTTACATTCTCTGTGCCGTGCTTTGACCCTGACGACCACCGTTCTACTAAAGTTGCTGCCTCTGACATCGACATCGCACCTTTCTCAATCGCCCTGGTCCCTGTGTCGTGTGACTCTGTCGCGAACTCATCTGTTTTGTTTATGCCGTCAGCCCCTTGTGCGAGCCATCGGAACCTTCTGCTTCCTTTTGCTGTCGTCACTTTTTGCGGTGGTTCTGCTGCCCTTTACGTGTGCAATCCCTCCGCGTGTCCTTCATCCGTACTCTGCGGCGAGTGCCTGGGGAGCTCTGAATATTTCTACTGTATCATCCCGGCTACCATGTTTGACGATGCGGCATCACTTCCACTTTGCGCTGTCAGTCCTCCCGAAGCGACCGATGCCCCTGTGGACGTCTTTGCTCATGCCGTCGACTCAGCACTCACACCTGTCCAGCACGCTGAAATTATCAAGCTCCTCCAGCGTTTTCGGGCCTCATTCGACATTGGCCAACCGTCATTGGGTCGAGCATCAGCAGTCGTTCACTGTATCGACACCGGCCAACAAACCCTTTGCGCCAGCATCCGTATCGTGTGTCGGCTGCTGAACGCCGTATCATCGACAAGCAGGTTGACGACATGCTGCAGCGTGGCATCATCCAGCACTCTAACAGTCCCTGGGCATTTTCGGTTGTCATCGTTAAAAAGAAAGACGGCTCCATAAAGTTCTGCGTCGACTATCGCCGCCTTAACCGTATAACACGCAAAGATGTCTATCCTCTGCCGTGCATCGACGATGCCTTGGAGACCCTACAGGGCGGAGAATTCTTTTCCTCGCTGGATCTGCGCTCCAGGTACTGGCAAGTGCTCATGGCAGAGGCCGATCGCCAAAAGACAGCCTTTGTAACACCTGATGGCCTATATGAATTCACCGTCATGCCCTTCTGCCTCTGCAACATGCCTGCCACTTTTGAACGAATGATGGACACCATTCTCCGAGGCCTGAAGTGGAACCCGTGCCTTTGTTAGATGACGTAGTTTTTTCTACCGACTTTGCGTCACACTCAGCCGCCTCGAGCAAGTCCTTGCGTGCAGCTAAATTTGAACAAATGCCACTTCGGCGCTCGCAAGCTTACTATTCTCGGTCATGTGGTCTCAAAAGACGGTATGTTCCCGAACCCCACGAAACTTGGTGCCTTGTCCGCGCTCCCCAAACCAACTACCCTGAAAGAGCTTCGCAGCTTCATCGGCTTATGCCCGTATTTCCGACGTTTCGTCCTTAATTTTGCCTCCATAATCACCCCCTTGACCGCGCTTCTTCCCGGCCGTTCTGACCTCCCGGACTGGTCCCCGGCATGTGACGACGCATTTCAAGAACTGCACCGCATTCTCACTTCACCGCCAGTACTGCGCCACTTCGATCCCTCTGCTCCAACTGAGATTCACACGGACGCTAGTGGTGTTGGACTAGGCGCTGTTCTTGCACAGCGCAAGGATGGCTTCGATGAGTACATCGTAGCATATGCCAGCTGCACCCTTACCAAAGCTGAGGCGAACTACTCAGTTACTGAAAAGGAATGCCTGGCCATTATTTGGGCTATCGCAAAATTTCGTCCTTACGTGTATGGCCGCCCTTTTGACATCGTGACTGACCGTCATGCCCTATGCTGGTTGTCTTTACTCAACTGCTCGGCTCGCTCGTTCATTATGCCTACAAGAAAACGACATCCGTGTTGTTTATCACTCAGGCTGAAAGCATTCCGACGCAGACGCTCTTTCCTGGTCACCCCTGTCACGTGATCCTGTCTGCTCGTCTATTTCTGCCTGCGGTGCCTTCGCCCTCAACATTTCCGACATGCCATCAGAGCAGCGCAAGGACCCATGGATCTGTTCGCTTCTAGACTTCCCGTCTAGCCGGTCACCAGCGCCGATCTCTCGGACGCTTCGTCGCCAAGCCACGCACTTTATTATTCGGGATAACCTGCTTCACCGCCGCAACTACAACTCCAGCGGCCGCAAGTGGTTGCTTGTTATTCCCCGACACCTGCGCTCCGACATCTGCGCCACTTTCCACGATGACCCACAATGCGGCCACGCAGGGTATTGAAGACATACTCTCACCTCCCGGTTCGGTACTACTGGCGCTGTATGTACCGTTTCGTATGTACGGTCATGCCCGCTGTGCCAACGACGCAAGACGCCACCTAAACATGCTGCCGGCCCCTTGCAGCCTTTACCATGCCCCTCTCGAGCGTTCGATCGCGTTGGCATTGACCTATACTGTACGCTTCCCAGCACTCCCAGCAGCAACCGCTGGGTTATTTTGCTATCGACCACCTGACGCAGTACGCTGAAACTTCAGCCCTGTCATCTGCCATAGCAAAAGACGTTGCCAGTTTTATCCTTCAGAACCTTATATTACGGCATGGAGCAGCTCGAGAATTACTGAGCGACCGCAGTCGCATTTTCCTCTCTGACGTCATTACCACGTTGCTAAAGGAGTGTCGCAACATTTACCGCACTACCACGGCATACCATCCCAAACTAATGGCATGACAGAGTGTTTTAATCGCACCCTTGGCGACATGTTGGCCATGTATGTTTCATCTGACCACTCGAATTGGGATCGGATTCTGCCTTTCGTAACATACGCTTACAATACTGCAACGCAAAGCACCACAGGATTTTCACCTTTCTTTCTTCTTTATGGACACGAACCTTCATGCATTATGGACACGATTCTACCCTACTGGCCGGATGCTTTGGAGTCGACGACTGTTTCCCGAGCGGCTGCATACACCGAAGAATGTCGCCAGCTCGCTCGCTCGTTTACATCCCAGGACCAGTAGCGCCAAAAGCATCTCCACGATGCGTCCACTACGGCTACATGCTTTGCTCCTGGCTCGCTGGTCTGGTTGTGGGTGCCGTCTACACCACCGGGCCTTTCCTCCAAGCTGCATTCCAAGTACCACGGTCCCTATCGCGTACTGCGACAAACATCCGCAGTGAACTACCTCATCGAGCCGGTAGACGCGTCTTCCGACCAGCGTCGTCGCAGCCAGGAAATTGTCCACGTCTCGCGCCTCAAGCAGTGCCACGACCCCCCTGTGTTCTGCTGCCCCTAGGTCGCCAGGATGGCTCCTCTTTCGGTGGGGAGTGATTGTACTGAAGGCACTGGGCCACGGTGCTGATAAAGGAAGAACATAAATGCTTGCTCGCCTGCTCCGCCATAGCTCCCATTGGCTTGTTTTTGCTCTAGCATTGAAACGCTAGATCGAGTGCTGCTAGACAAACATCCCCATTGCAGTAATAAAGAATCATGCTAACGCAAGGTAGAAGATGACGAAGTTTGACTGTGCTGCGATTGTCTCCGTAGATGGCATACCTTGAGCTATCATCTCCCATCCTGTAAATAAATGTGACACATCGTCACAATAGTTATCTTGGTTTTCTTTCGGAGCTTGTTGCATTTCTTATACTAATAAACATTTCTGCTGCTACTTCTGCTTCTTGATGTACTGCGACATTGTAACATTGCATTTACAGTAGTTTTTGCGGTGTAATAGCCATGACACATTCGTCTGACTACAGTATTCTCAGATTATCATTGTCACCGTGAGTAGAGAGCCCAATATGGTTACAAAGAAAACAAAAACAAGAAAACTCAAAACTTTCTATTTGAAATTGCTGCCTCTAAGCCCCTTCTGATAGCAACTGCCACTTTAGCATGGTCTGTGCTACATCAGGAAGTGAGGGGCTACTACTTTGTCTCTCGTGTTCTACTATTTTAGACCCCCTTGTAAACTCACCCACTTCGTTTCTGCATCATTCCGACGAAAAAAAATGAAAGGAGGCCAGTTCTGCCATAGTTAATGAAATCTTGTCTAATGTAGCACTACTTTGCATAAGCCTTGGCTGAAATGGCAGAAAGGATGATCGCACACGACTAGAAGCGGGCAAATTTATAGTTTAATATGCGTTGTCTACTCTTGTGCCATTTGTTGCAAGATGAACCTGTACCAAATAGGCCAAGAAGCCCGACTTTGCACAAGCCAGTTTCCCATTTCCGAGAGCTGCCTATGCAGGTGTGTTTGCTTGATACACCGTCGTTGAATACACACAACCACTAAGCCCTCTAAAAATTTTCTGTGTAGCTACTCTTAGGTGCAATTGTACATGACACAAACACGTAATGCGCTCCACTTGCTGCTTATAATATTGCACTCGGAAGTAGCCATTTGGTATGTGCATGTAAAGAAAGCGAATAATTTCTAAATGCATGTCATGTCTCTGAGGGCTTCTAGTTTTCATATACCAAGATGTATTGCATGAATTGTTTCGTAACAATAAATGGACATAATAAGCAGAAATCAGTAGTAATGATTGAGCAGATCAGATTACCTATCGTCTGTATTCACTGAACTTGAAATGTTCTACCAGTCTGTGCTATCATGTCAACTGTGGATGTGTAGGCCACAACAAGTGATGCAGACCTTGGTTGTAGCGCGGTTAGCAATAGTGCCATATATTTTGTCAATAAAAAACTGTATTTTCCAATTTGTTGAGAAGGCAATTAACATCACTTGCAATGCAAGTTTGATGTCCTGAACCCTCTTCTTGTCACAGAGCATTGCAACAACAGACACAGGCACATTTTGTTCACATTTTTTTAATAATTCGGATATTTAAACCCTGCATATGCCTCAGATGGGAAGGCATCCCTCACGGCTGCTACGACACAGCTGGGCAGCACCTTCCTGTTGCCCCGTCCCAGCCGATGCCACACCCACCGTGCAAATTGGCGGTATGCAGTGTATCTGTACCGCCTGAAAAGATATGAACAAGGTTAGGAGAATTTACAAGATAACGCTATAATTAGCGGCGGGTGATGCCTCCTGTAGCGTACAGCCGGCGTCAAAAGGATAGGGTCAGCGGCTTCCGAGGAAAGGCTGAATATTTTCATGACCCCTGCAGGAATCGCGCGTAATTGAACGTTTTCTGAGATACCGTGATCCGTAAATTTGTGACGCCGACTGCACGTACGTCTCTTAGAGGTTGCGCGCGTGCTACGATTGATGGGCTCGAACACTAACACGGAAGGTTGCGACGTGAGATCACAAATACTTCCCGACTGAAAATCTAATATTGCGAACGTCGAGGCCACGGTGGAAAAGGTAAATAAATACCTGTGGATTTCTGGGGCCTCTACAAGCGCCGGGCGGTCTTCCATAAGGGCGTAATACGCCACTTCGAGGGCATGTACGTTCAGGCAAGCATGAACAAAGGTGGGGTGGCTTGTAATGCAGGCCTCGTTGCCCCGTAGTGCGTCCACGCGGTCAAGCTCTGTGCAGCACACCGACTCGAGCTGTGTATCCATGGCCCTGCAGTGTCCACATCGGCACCTGCGATAATCGCGATACAACATGAAACGCGCGCTCTGCTGGCTCCGCACACTACAATTCGCCGATGTTGCTGAGCATCGTAGTTTTATTTCCAAAGTATACCCTGAGGGTAACATAAATAAATAAATAAACTGTCTGCTGTTAGACCGACATATAAAGCAAATAAAGCAATTAGTCGTCGCTCATTCGAAAACCACATTGAATGTAGGTACACTCTATCACTCTATCATTGTCGTCTTTATGCATTCACACTTAATTTACATTGAGTAAAATGCTGATGGAATAAAGATCGTCATCATCCTTGGTGTAATCATAATTATAACTATTAGGCATTTTATTCGCTGTTGGATTCCTTTGGCTAAAGCAAGGCAATTGCATATTATGCAAAGTGCTTGCTCTCCCGCCACCCTAAAAATCCCCCCCCCCACCCCCTGGCAGAGATTCTGCGTGCGCTACTGAACCCAGATGTGTTCTCAGTCTGCTTCAGTGGGAGTATAGTTACTAACACAGTGAATGATCATGAATCGGTGTGTTTTTAGAAAGTGCCTTAATTATGCAGCTGTGCATAATGCTATACTCTCTTCTAGCACTGATTTCTTGACATGTGCCTTCAAAAAATGAAGTCAACTGCATGACATATTATGAGACAGAATTGTCTAAGTTATTCAAATGAAAAATCAACCTGGTGAAAGCTTCTTGAATGTTGCTGAACAACACATACAAGTTAGGGAATGCGTTGGAAAGCCTACGTCACCTGGCTTTAATTCAAGTTGCATGCCTCAATGAAATATTGCATTGAGAATTATTTTATGCCGGTAAGTGCACACATATTTGTGTTTATTTCTGATGTTCTTCGTTAATTACTTTCTTGGTTTAGTGCATATATTTATAAAGCAAGAGATACTGGCTTGTTATTTCTTTGCATTAGCAAATTACAATATTCGTTTAACAGCACACCTAACATAAATGAGCACACTAAACGCTGATTGGCAGCAAAACACGTACTTGTCTTTTGAATATCCCAGCTTATGTTTTAGTGTGTGCAGTTCGAACACGATTCTTGAGAAGCACTACTTGACTGTTACAAGTATCTGATGTACAATTACTCAGCACAGCCGACAGATCCAAACTATTGCAGACTGGTACTTACCAGACAATGCAAATCTAATCATGCCTCAGTATTTTTGTTTTATTTTCTTGGGTTGCCACACGGCATAATGTCAGTATGCCTAAGGACTGTAGAGGTGGATGCCGAGTACACATTAAGGAGGGGGGGGCTTTGGCATGAACACTGGTAAAGGAAGTATTATTTGTAGGGGTGGAAGAATATTTGAAGTTTTGGATGTGAATCGAACATTACATGCTAACTATTCGTATTCTCAAATAATGAACTATTCAGCATTTTTGATTAAGTAAAACTAGGCAAATACTTCGCACTAACCAAGTGTTGAAGTTGTTAGTGTTCACCATCTGCTAACAAAGTATCACAAGTTATCACAAGTGAAACAACAAAAGTTTTCGAAGCAATGCAGAAACAACATTGGTAATACAAACTGTGTTTTTGGTTTCATGATGGACGGCTACATGACAACTCCTGATTTTTTATTATAGTCTATCATTTAATTTTATTGACAGTCTAAGCGTGTAAATTTTTTATAACCAGTGATTTTTTTCTTGCAACCTGTCCTTTTACATGTCTTTACAGCAAAATAGTCCTCCTGCAGCTTTCGTCTTCCGTTTTTTTTTTTCGGCAACCATTTATTTAGTACTTTTTTACAGCTAGTCATACAGCAGCTATTTATTCCTAGAACTCTTGTTTGCCACCAGGCTCTAAAGATTTTGAGAGGTGTTTGTGCAGTTTTTTTAAATCACAATTAGTGAACTTGTGTTTAAAAGTAATCCTAATCTTCCCTAATAGTTAGCAGTATTTTTCTTTTTTTTTTGTTGTCAGTACAAGCACGGTGCTTAATTATATCAAGATAAATATGCCTGCTGTAAATGTATTCGTCTGTATTCGACTATTCAACACTTACTATTCCCATTAGAAAAAATTTTCATTTGCCAACCTCTAATTATTTGCATTGAAGTAGTGAAGAGTTTGACGGAAGCTCGTCTGGTCTGGTCGAAAGAGGCATGGTAAGTAGTTTAAATGCAAACCATTAAAAATGAAAAATTAGAGATGGTTCAACTGGAGCTTTGTTCACAATCATGGCTCTCAGGTAGGAGCTGAAACATTTAATATGTTTATTTTTGTGGTTGGCATTCAATTTTCAATTGATTATTATAATTAATTGCATTCATCAAGTCCTAAAGAAGAGGCAATGTATTTGGAGTACTACTCTAAATTTTGTTTCTATTGCCAAGTTTTTTATGTAACTTGATTCACCACACCAGGTACAACTGATACATATTCAATCTTTCAAGGACTTCACTACTATAGTGGAGGGTGTTATTCTGTGCTTGCACAATTATTTTCAGAGATTTCCAGCAAATATATGTAGTCCTCATAAACAGTACCTAAATAATTTTAGCCTATGTGGTTATTCATTAACCATGTTAATGGATAGTTACCTTCCGGTTAACCTCCCTGCCTTTCGCATCTCATTTATCTCTCTCTCATGTAGGCTTCATCAACTACTGACACGACGCGGCCTTGGCAAACTTGTGAGCCCACAAATTTGAGCATGCAGTAACCCCCCTCCATATTTGTTTTGATAAAGGCTTCTCCTTTGGTGCTACTCTGGATTCACCCTGTTTCCTGTGATTACCACCATGGGCTTCAAGGCAGACAACCGTAGGAAAACTTTTCATGCACAAACGTGGTTCTTTCACACTTTTGCTGATAAAGACGGATATTGAAATCAAGCGTGCCATACCAGGCATGTTGGTCACAGACAGAACTGCGGGGGGGGGGGGGGGGGGGGGGGGGGGGGGGGGGGGGGGGGGGGGGG